>NW_022196897.1:72138660-72160033 GCF_008632895.1 Mastomys coucha | reverse complement strand
TCTTCCTTCTTCTTGAGTTCCTTGTGGAATGTGGGTTGTTCTTCCTGTATTCCAGACTTCTGCACTGGATTGATACATCAGCCTACCCAATACTTTTTCTGCATTATCACCTGGGAAAATTTGTAATATGCAAAACAAATGTAAATTAGATAAATCTGAGGAAATCCCTTCCTGCATTTATATCTTGTGGTACTGTTTATGTTTCCTTGAGCAGTTACAGTATTTTAAGTTTCACATTGAGGTCTTTCATACATTTGGAGTTATGCAGGGTATTTATATAAGGATCTAGTTTTATCCATCTACATCCAGTTTTCCCAGTATCATTTTTTGAAGAAACTGTCTTTATCCTGTGTATATCTTTGGCATCTTTGTTGAATACAAATTGGCTGTACTTACAAGCACTCCTATTTGAGTCTTTAATTTTGTTCCATTGAATTATATGTCTGATCTGTGCCAGTACTATACTGGGGCTTTATCGATGTACCTCAATAATACATGTTGAAATCTAGAATGATAATCTTTCCAGCATTTTTCTTTTTGCTTAGGATTGTCTTGCCTCTCCAAGTATTTTGTAGTTCCACACAAATTTTAGTATTGTCTGTTCTATTTCTGTAGCATATGGATTTTAAATGAGATTGCACTAAATCAATACAATTCTTTTGATAGATGCTCATTTTATAATATCAATTCTACAAGTCCATGAGCATGACATGCAGTCCCATCTTTAAGCATCTACCTCAATCTCTTTCTTTAGAGATTAAAAGTTTTCTCTGTAGAGGTCTTTTACATCCTTTGTTCTGTTTATTCCTAGATATTTTTAGACTACTACTGGGAGTGGGAATGTTGCTATGATTTTTTTTCCTCAATGTGATTGCTACTGTGTATAAAAAGGTTACTGATTTTTGTAGATTAGTTTTGTACCCTTCCAATTTACTGCTGTTCTGATGAGGGTTGGGAGGTGTGCTAACATCTCATATAAAGATAGGAACTTAGAGGGCAGTTCATAGTTATACCCATCTAGCAGAATGATAGCAATAAATTATCTTGTATGGCTTATGATTCACCCTGCCACAGGTTTGAACAATTTTTTTTGTTTACTGCTCATTTGGGTTGAAGAGATTGCTGTTTTTTGTCTTGTTAATAAAGGGACATCATATCAAGAGAAAGAAAGAAAGAAAGAAAGAAAGAAAGAAAGAGAAAGAGAAAGAAAGAAAATGAAAGTGACAGATTTCAGCACCAACTATAGAATCTGTGGAACAATTCTAAATCCCAATCATAACATAAATAAGTTATTTCGTAAGTGTTGTGCCTATATTGCAGAAGTATTATGTATCTTGCCTAGAAGAAAAGCTTTGCAGAACAGTGTCCCACTGGGTAAGACCACTGATGTATTTTCTTTCCTGATAGCATACGTTGAATATTTTGGCATTAGCAAAGCTACCCAACAGGAAAGAGCTTTCTCAATCACACTGAGAATGATTTCTCTGTCTTTCAACTCAATAGCGTATTTATCAACAGAATATTAGTATGTGGTTATTGAGACAACCAAGAGCAATGGCAAGAGTGTGTGATATTTTGGAAACCACCAGGGCCTCATTGGACAGCAACTCACAGAAAGGTATTCAATTCCTTCTACTGCAGATTTTCACTTAATAACCCAAGTAACTGTGCAATATTACTTATCCATGCTGGATAGTTTCATTCAAATATCTTTCTTAAAATTGATGTTGAGCTTATTAGCTAGTGTGTTTATATAAGACCCTTTCAGAAATCCTTAGTTTTAGTAAACCCAGTCACTACATCTTCCTCCTCCACATTTCCCAAACTCCACAACCACTTAATTCTTTAACCTTCAATAGTCTGTCTTCTTATTTCATTTCACATGTATTTGATTGTCTCCGACTTATTAAGTTGAATTGTGAGATTATAGTTAGTACTACTTGTTCATTCCTCTTTATTCTGAGTTACCCTTCCACTTTCCACTCTGATTTCCCTGATATTCATGCACCCTTTGTGAGTAAACCTCTTTGCCACTAGTATTCCATTACACTACTTCTCTTCTGTATATAGCCTTCTATCACTTCCCTTAACATGCCCCATCAAAGCTCCTTTCTATTTTTCCGACTTCCATTTTTGTTCCAGATTAAACATACAAAATATTTAAAGCCGGATTCCACACATGAGAGAAGAGATAAATTTTTGGATTTGGGGGGACTTCAGTTACCTCATCCAATATAACACTTGCCAGTGCAATTCATTCATCTTCAAATTTAGTGCTTTTTATTGTTTCTTTTATACTTTTTTATATTATAATTATATCACCTTACTCTTCCTTTTCCTGCCTTTAAACTCTTCCATATGCTACTCATTGCTCTTTTTTTTCAAATTCCTGACCACCTTTTTCATTGATTTCTCATAGAAAAATAAATGGATAGATGATAGATAGATAGATAGATAGATAGATAGATAGATAGATAGATAGATAGATAGATAGATAGATGATGGATAGATAGATGAGTTGTGATTTTCTGTAATGGTTTTAGTCTCCTGCAAAATACATACTTAATTCTTACCCCCTAGATGAGGGGTAAGGAGTACATTTATCTGTGGTATAAGGAAAAGAATTTAGAACACAGTTATGGAATATACTGGTATAATAAAATGGTGGTTATAGCTTCTCCTTCAAGACTCAAACCTTCTCTAGCCCCAGGTGGTTGGCAACTTTTCCAATACCAGACATGTTTTTACTCTTGTTCAGATAGCTTTAAAATTAAGTGGAGGTCTGTTGGTTACCACAAAAGTTTGTATGCCTCAATTGCATACTTTTGGTTACTGTGCCATATATTTGTTTTCATGGTTCACATGTTTCATAATAGAATAGAACTGTTGGTTGTTGCCCAAATTTTGAAGTTTACATGGAATCTTCTGGTAGTAGAAAAACTAGTCCTCAGAGAAGAAACTTCCAGGTCAGCTACAGCTTGGTCCCTCTGTATCCTGTCACTTACATCCATGATGTCCTCAGCAATAGAGATGTTCAATTTTTTTCTTCAGATTGATCATATGTGCCTTGTTATTCCTCTGTCTATAGCTCCCTAGCCCTGAAACAATACCTTTTTACTTTCTAGTTTCTTCAGTTACTCCAGGTTATATAATGAAATATGAGGACCACATCTTGTTTTTGTGGATCTCTCTCTGTCTCTCTCTATCTCTGTCTCTCTGTCTCTCTGTCTGTCTCTCTCAACATAAACAACTATAATATGCTTATTTGTTTTGATTTTGTATAAAGTCATTAAAATCTAGAGAAAATTTATTGTGGGATATGAAATTTGAGGTGATTTTTTAATATAATGCATGACATTTGCCATCATAAAATCTTTTGTATGGATAATCAAACATACGAATATGCTAGAAACTCTATGAGGAAACATGAAACTAGGCAAACTAAGCAAGCATTTTTCTTTCAGAATTTCTCTCAGAATGCAATCCAAGTTCAAGATCTTGAAGGAACTTATTTCTTCTGAAGTCTCTCTGCCTACCTTGAAGATGGCTCCTCTATTCTATGTTCACAAGTGACCTCTCTGTTTACTCATGTTTCTGGTGTCTCTTTGTATATCAAAAATTAGGGTGAGGGTACATTCACTACCTCCCTTGATCTTAGCAATTATCCTAATGTAAAGGTCTTATCTCATAATAAATTGTATTATGGGGCACTGGAAATCATAAATTCAGTATATTAATTGTAGGAGACAATATACTAATTGTAGTCAGCTTCTAAGACTACAGAGGGTTGGTAGACTGTACACAGAGAAAAGACTATGGAAACTAAAAATTAGAAAAATGATATATTCTAGAAATTTTGAGTAGCATAATTTTGGAAAATTCTATCATCAAATATTTTATGCTTATATTATGGCTTACTTGCATACACTCAACTTTTAATATAGCACAACTCCTTTGATTATACCATAAATGATACATCATCCCCAAACTCCAAGTAAGCTCTAATTATGTCATTGGAGAATAAAGCATATATTTCTGGTTGCTATGTAGAAGTCTCAATGGACAAATGAGGAAATAATATATTTGGGTCAAACAAAGACACACTAAAATACCACAAGAAAGTAAATTGTGTCACTTCCAAGAAGTGGCTTTGCAAAGGGTAAGTACCTAGAATGAGAAAACCTAGACATTATTCTCTAGTTGAAACCTCAACTACAATAAACAAGAAAACATTATATAGATTTGAGCTTGGCCACCTAAAGTTCACTGGTATGTTAGACATAAATATAAATGTATACACATACATACACACAAAACACACAGAAGATAGTTAAAGCATATACATTTCACTTAATATTTATTCTACTATGTTTGTTCTTATACGATTTGATTACATCTCTGATATTAGTACTGAAGCATTATGTATTAAATTACAAGTTAAACATTAGACTATGTGAGTTGCTTTCAGCTCCATTGTTTGTGGTACTCTGTGCAGTTTGATAAGTGGTATGTGTTTCTTCCCCTTCTTAGAACAGATTTTTAGAGGCCAGAGAGATATAATTGAACAGTTTGACTTCTTAGTTCACTGAAACAATGTGGGATAGGGCAGATACACTGGCAATGCATTTTAAAAAGCCATTCTCTCTGTGCGCTATATCATGTTTTGTTCTGGCATTTTATGTACATTGTATTTTAATGACCATGTATAATCAGCAGTTTTTTTCAGATTCAGAATGGATTTGAGATTCTGGGAATGAATTTTATTTACTCAGTCTTCCTCATTGCTGTGATATAGTATGCCACCCTTGAGGAAAATTTTTGTTGTCAGATGTTTAATGATAATACTGCTCTGAATTTTAAATCTAAATAGTTTAAGTTCTTTTGGAAGTATGTAACCATTTAGGAAATGAAAGTTCAAGAAATATGATCATGGATATATTTATTTATTACACAAAAAATTCTCAATGCCACAATATAGCAGGAATCATCAAAGAAATACTTTGCCCAATGAAATTAAATTTTAGTGAGGAGAAATGGGCAATTAATATATTAAAAACAGATAAGGGTTGGTACATGAGATGATTTCAACATAGTGATTAACAAAATAGGAGCTCAGTCGAGTCATAAGGAAGACAGTTATTGGTAAGGATTATTGTTTTTAAGTGATTAATTATGGGTCATAACCAGAAAAGTCTTTTTGAATGGCCTTAAAGCGACTAGTATATTGACCATGAAGATGTTCATCAATTAGTGTTACAGGAACAGGAAACACACTGCTAAAAACCCTTTGATATCCCATACAGTTGTATTTGAAAAATAAGAAGAAAAGAAAGGGGTGAAGTAGAATTGAAGGTTATAGAAAGTGTTCAGAGATAAAGCCGTATAATTAGTGAATGTCCATAACAGCAAATCCACGGCATGGCAGCAAAACAAAGAAAACTGGGGCCTCTGGAACATCGATGTCATGTTAAACACTATGGACATATCAGACGTGAGTGTCTAGGAGGCTGAGTTAAAAAATAAGATAGGACTAGTTGGAGTGATATTCTCAAGGTAAGTTACAGCCTGATTACAGAACCTCAAGGGTAGTATTAAAGTATTTGCATCCTATATATTAATAAAAGCAATATATAGTATAGCAGAAGTGATGGAACTCAACTGGCTTTACATCGTCAAGCTGTGCTGACCACAATACTTCAGTTAAATTCTGTGCTTGTGAAAAATAGCAAGTTCCTTGCCTCCTGATAGGAAAGAGGAAAAAAAGTCTTGAGTGCACACTTCTAGTGATAATATTATCAGACTTTGCTCAAAAGTAAGTGGTTTGAAAATTGAAATGCATCAACAACTTCTGTTTGTTTCTGGATTGTCACTCTCTATGAACAGCTGGAGATAAAAATCTGCTCTTAGAAATTGAGCTGATGCAAGTCATTTATTTGAGAATATGTACAATATGTCTCATGATAATAGTTCTCATGATATGTATATCTATATCTATGTATCTCATGATGAAGCTCTGATTCTCACTGCTCTGAGACATGAAGGCCACACAGAGCTTTCTTTGGGGCCCATGTGAATTTTTACATAAAGCTCCTGTACTAGTTCATAATGGCTTCTTCTTTGTCACTCCCTCTGTAATATGTTTGCAGACACTGGCTCATACTTTTATTTTTTTATTAGATGTTTTCTTTATTTACAATATCTCCTTTCCCAGGTTCCCCTCCAAAAAAAAGAGAAAAAAATAAAATAGAATAAAAAAAACAAAAACTAAAACAAACCCCTTCCCTTTCTCCTCCCCCTGCTCACCACCCCACCCCTTACTGCTTACTGGCCCTGGCATTCCCCTATACTGGGACATTCACAGGACCATGGGCCTCTCCTGCCATTGATGACCAACTTGGCCATCCTCTGCTATACATATGCTGCTGGAGCCATTAGTCCTACCATGTGTGCTCTTTGGTTGGCGTTTTAGTCCCTGGGAGCTCTGAGGGTACTAGTTAGTTCATATCGTTGTTCATCCTAAGGGGCAGTCCAGCCTGTGATATGAGCTAGTTTATAGTAGTTATTCACAAAGTGTCTCTTCATAGAACCCACCCCACCTCCTAATAGCTTATTTCATGCTATTTCAAGGGAATTTCTATTTTTCCACTAGTATTTTTTTGGATTTCTTTATAGATTGGTGTGTGTGGCTGAAAAATAAAAAATAATTTCAAAATAGAAAAAAAAAAGGAGCATATGCTTATCCTTGATAGGCTCAGGAAAAAGATTCATATATATATATATATATATATATGCATAGATTTAAGGTCACATATATTAAGTTGTACAGCATACTTTGCTTCCCCTTCTTGGAATATCAGTATAGTGTTATAAGAGACAAAGGGGAAAATAGAATAAGGTTAAATGACAGAGGGATAAGGAAAATGGTAAAGGAGGGAATATGAGGAGAGACAACTAATACTAAATGTCATTTGAAAATCCACGTGGGAACATACTGCTATAGAATCTCCCTAAAATATATACATATATTGAAGGAATTTAAATGAAATCATTGTATAATAAGAGAGTCAATGCTCCAAGTAAACATCATATACTACCAAATAAAGCCTCCAGTGCTAAGAAAAAGAAATCTGTTTTTTATTGTAGTTCTGACTTTGGTTGTGTTTTAAAGAATTTTTAGCATTTTAGGGACAACAGCATTCTAACTTCATGCTTCATTGTTCCTCAGTGTCTTATAAGCTAAACAACAACAACAAAAAAAGGTGTTTAGTATCTACTGCATAAGAAAATCCTGACAGATGTTTAAGTATCTCATATCTTGGGATAAAGTGAATAGTACATGGTTTTGATTTATAAAATAATTCTGACTTGATATTATCTACAGAAATATGAATGAAATATATAATCTGTACTACAAGACACACAGAATCTTTGAGAACTTGACTTTATTCACTCCCTTTCTTTCTTTCTCCCTGGCTCACTTTTGCCTTCCTTCCTTCCTTCCTTTTTTCTTCTTTCCTTCTTTCCTTCCTTCCTTCCTTCCTTCTTCCTTCCTTTCTTCTCACTTCCTTCCTTCCTTCTTCCTTCCTTCTTCCTTCCTTCCTTCTCACTTCCTTCCTTCTTCCTTCCTTTTTCCTTCCTTCCTTCCTTTCTTTCTTTCTTCCTCCCTGCCATTGTTTCTTCAGGCTTGCCATACTTCCTGTCACCCTCTCTTACTTCTATTTATCATGATTTAAAATTTAAATTACTTTTTACATGCACCCCCAAAATATTAAAAATCTGTGCAAATTCATGTAGTACTATCTGACATTTAAATACAACATAGAATATTATAATTGGATTGAATACAACAATATCCTCAAACACTCATGTTTTCTTTGATTTTCATCTCATTTAGTTGTTTCTACAGTTTGTGTGTGCATGTGTATGTATGAGAAATGTGCAAGTCAGAGGACAACTCGAATATGAATAATGTTTTTTCTCTTACCATATGGGTCCTGAGGATCAAACTCAGATTGTCTATCTTGACTTCAAGAAGAGTCTTTACCTGCTGAGGCACCTTAGTAGCCCCATTAATTACTCTTTGATGAAAGAGTGTGTGAAATATTTTTCTGGTGTTTGAAATAAATATTAGAGTTGTCTATAGCCTATAACACAATAGCACACTGATATATATATATACACATATATATATATATATGTGTGTGTGTGTGTGTGTGTGTGTGTGTGTGTGTGTGTGTGTATGTTTAGTGTGTTATATATAGAGTTTCTAAGTCTCATCTAGTTCCTCAACACACATTCTTCTTACTTGGCTGTGTGACTGATTAAATACATTCTATACACTTTAGCTTCATCAATTATATCATGAAGTATGCAATGTCACTTGAGCTATTCAAATATGATGTGAATTCTGTAAATTAATCATAGAGTTCAATATAGTGCCTGCTATATGATCTATAATGAATGTGTTTTTTTCAGTGTTACATGAGCAGAAGGAATAATGTATATGAAGTTTAATTCTTGACACATGATAAAGTTTCAATTAATTATAGAAACATATTAAAGGTGTGTGTGTGTGTGTGTGTGTGTATGAATTTTCTGTTAGAGATACTATGAAAGCGTAAGATGAATGTGAATTAGGATCCGCTTGTCTCAATCTCTTGTGTATAGGCATGTGACACCAGTTCCAATTCACAGTACTTCAGTTTTGTGTGTGATGACAACTGGCCAAACTTTGTTCTGGGCATTTTTATGCATATATTCTTTACATAATTTGGGGAAATGCCAGTTGTTTATTGAACAATTCTATAAGCAATTTCTTTAATCTCTTTCATGCCCTGTATTGAAGTTTCTATGTAAACTCTCTAATTTTAAAGTCATTTATACCACAATTGGCATGATCTTTCAAAGTCACATACTAAAGTTTTATAATTCAGGATAGAAAATTAAATCTTATAGGCTTTTGAATTACCTGAAAGGTTTGTTATCATTATTCAATGTTTATTGATGTCCAGGTTTTCCTCTGTAGACATGGAGCTGGACAATCGCACCATCCTGACTGAATTCATTCTCGTTGGTATTTCAGCAGACCCCCGCTGGCAGTTGATACTATTTGGAATATTTCTAACCATCTACTTGTTGACACTGTCAGGGAACATGACACTGGTTGTCTTAATCCGAATTGATTCTAGACTGCATACACCTATGTACTTTTTCATCAGCAATCTGTCATTCTTGGATTTCTGGTATACTTCTGTATATACCCCCAAAATATTGGCCACTTGTATCTCAGAAGACAAACGTATTTCCTTAGCAGGATGTGGGGCTCAGATGTTCTTCTCCTGTGTTGTAGCCTACACCGAGTGTTACCTGCTAGCAGCCATGGCTTATGACCGACATTCTGCAATTTGTAGCCCATTGGTCTATTCAAGCATCATGTCATCTTCTCTCTGTACTGGACTAGTAGCTGGGTGTTACATAGGAGGGTTTTTGAATGCCATAGCCCATACTGCAAACACCTTCCGGTTAACATTCTGTGGTAAAAATATTATTGATCACTTTTTCTGTGATGCGCCACCCTTGGTAAAAATGTCCTGTACAGACACCCGTGTCTATGAAAAAGTCCTCCTGGGTGTGGTGGGCTTCACGGTGCTCTCCAGCATTCTTGCCATCCTCATTTCCTATTTCAACATCCTGCTGGCTATCTTGAGGATCCACTCAGCCTCAGGAAGACGTAAGGCATTCTCTACCTGTGCCTCTCATCTGGTCTCTGTCATGCTCTTCTATGGTTCTTTGCTGTTCATGTATTCAAGGCCTAGTTCAACCTACTCTCTAGAAAAGGACAAAGTGGCTGCCCTTTTCTACACTGTAGTCAACCCCTTGCTTAACCCTCTCATCTATAGCCTAAGAAACAAAGATGTCAAAGATGCCTTCAGGAAAGCAACACAGACAATACGACCACACACATGAAGATTATCACTTTTGGCTAAGTGCTGTGAATATATATTCTCCCAATAATTCAGTTTTGCATGTGCTCTCACATTTATGCATTTCACTTAAATTGAACAAGTGATCCTCTGAATGATGAAATGATGAGCAAATGACTTTTACTTATTATTATTTTTGTATTGTACATGTAATATAATTCATTTAACATCTAGAGTTCATGTGCTTGAACATTTAATGCTCTTACATATTATATTGTCTCTCAATTTTTCATAAAATTCATCTTTTGGTTAATTTTTAAAGAATTTGAAAGAAAATAAAATTACAGTTTCAATGAACATAGTTTTAAGTTGGTCAAGCCATCGGTACTCTCTTAAAAGTAGTTTTGGACTGATTAGATTCTTGCGTGTATAGGCGAAGACTGTGGAGTTTTACTTTATTACAGTGATAGCTCCAATAAATCCCTTAATAAAGCATAAACGTACTATGTAAAAGCACTCTTTATAAATCATATATCTTTTATATCAATGTAGTATCAGACAGAGAATTTAGGAGTTGTCAATATTATGAGATGCAGCTAAAATTTCAATAAAACATTTTTTAATCTATAAAAAAATGAGTTCTTTTGGTTGTTTATCACTCTATTGTGTAGTCATCCAGGGAGAGTAGATACTCTACGGGACCTTCAGTCCAGTTGCATTTTAAAACAACTTTATTAGGGGAAAACCAACTTTAAAATAAAATAAACTATCAATATTCTTTAGCCTGTATCTGTGCAGATCCAGCAGCTGGCCTGCTTGTCTCTTAGGCCTGACCAAAAGCTGGGGAATTGTCAACATATTTCCAGCCTTAACAAAGGCATTTATGATGCTGCTAGAAACCCTGGAGGATCAAATAGTTGGTACCCCTGGCTATGAGCCAACTTCTTTAAACCTTTATATGAACTCAATGCCTTAACCCTCTAGTGAATTCCATCAGGAATAAAACTTCTACCTCCTGTTCTTTAAGGACTTATTGTAATTCCCTTCATAACTAAATTCCATTAACAAATGCAGTGGATCAATTGACATGTAATTTAGTTATTTATTTTGTTGGAATTCTAACAAATAGTTATAATTTAGCAATACTGAGAGGCAAATCTTCTGTTACCTCATCAGGCAATGAACACTTATATGTTCAGATCACTTAAATAACACTCTAGACTCAAACATGTATTATTATTACAGGCACTTTGAAACGAAATGTGTACTTTGATATTTAGTACATGGCAGGTTTAGTTATTAATATCTAAATCAGAGATTACCTTTTATTATTACAATTAATAAAATGAATACCTTTATAAATTCAGTAAAATTTAAATGTGGCCAATAGTGGCAGACATTATACCAGATAAATTAGCTCTAAATTTCTGAATTTTTGATTTGTGTGTAGTTTTTCTCTCATATATAATTATCTTCTTCCATCCCTAAAATCATTACACATCTTTTGTTCAATAAGGAATCCCTTTCAGTACCTATTAAAAATGATAGGTTCTTATACATACATTAATAATTCATAATGTGATTCTGTCACATATCCACAATACTTGTAGTACAAGGACAAGAATTGGGTCAGTATTAGGATAGAGAATAAGTTAAACATCAATCCATTAAGAAAATATGATAGGCTTTCCTCTTTCACATCCAATTAAATATTTGTATTTTAAAACTATTAATAATATAAATTAATAGTCAATAGTAGATTACAGTTGGATTGCTCAACTAATACAAACTGAATGAGAGAAAAGTACATTGTGCACATACATGAAAGCATAATAAGGAAACCTATAACTAATTACATTAAAAAATATAAATTTCGTTCTCTGGGCTGGTGTCCTGAGCAGACCTTGGGCACAAGCTCTGCAGCCAGTCCCATAACACCCAGAGGAAGCTCCACTCCCAGGTGCTCTGACACTCTAAGGATCAGAGGTGAGGAGGACCCAACATCTGTCCCAACACCGGGAGTAACTGGGACCAGCGGGAACTCCTCCAGCAGAGTGCCTCAGGTTCTTTCTGGTCTCTCTAGGCTGGTGTTCTGAGCAGACCTTGGCGCCAGGCTCCACAGCCAGTCCCACAACAACCAGAGGAAGCTGCCGCACTACCAGGTGCTCTAACAAGTCCAGGGTCACAGGATCCCAGAATCACAGGATCACAGAGACAACTTGACTCTGAGGAGTTCTGACACAACCAGGATCAGAGGAAGGACTGGCACAGTCAGATTTAGCAAGGGAAGGTAGCACTAGAGTTAACCAGATAGTAGGGGGCAAGCATAAGAAAATAAACAACACAAACCAAGGTTACTTGGCATCATAGCAAGGTTACTCCAATCATAGCAAGTCCTAGACACACCATCACACCAGAAAAGCAAGATTCAGATACAAAATCACTTCTCATGATGATGATACAGGACTTTAAGAAAGACATAAATAGCACCCTCAAAGAAATAAAGGAGAACACAGGTAAAGAGCTAGAAGCTCTTAAAAAGGAAACAAAAAAATCCCTCAAAGAACTACAGGAAAACATAACCAAACAGGTAAAGGAAATGAGCAAAACTATCCAGAATCTAAAAATGGAAATAGAAACGATAAAGAAAACAGAAAGGGAGAAAACACTGGAGATACAAAACCTAGGAAAGAAATCACGAGTCATAGATGCAAGCATCACCAACAGAATACAAGAGATAGAAGAGAAAATCTCAGGGGCAGAAGACACCATAGAAAACATTGACACAACAGTCAAAGAAAATGCAAAAAGCAAAAAGCTCCTAACCAAAACATCCAGGAAATCCAGGATGTAATGAGAAGACCAAACTTAAGGATAATAGGTATAGAAGAGAGTGAAGACTCCCAATGTAATGGGCCAGTAAATATCTTCAACAAAATTATAGAAGAAAACTTCCCCAGCCTAAAGAAAGAGATGCCCATGAACATACAAGAAGCCAACAGAACTCCAAATAGACTGGACCAGAAAAGAAATTCCACCTGTCACATAATAATCAAAACACCAAATGCACTAAACAAAGAAAAAATTTTAAAAGCAGTAGGAGAAAAATGGCAAGTAACATATAAAGGCAGGCCTATCAGAATTACAGCAGACTTCTCACCAGAGTATGAAAGCTAGAAGATCCTGGGCAGATGTCATATAGACCCTACAAGAACACAAATGCCAGCCCATGCTATTATACCCAGCAAAACTCAATTACCATAGATGGAGAAAACAAGATATTCCATGACAAAACAAAATTTACACAATATCTTTCCACAAATCCAGCCCTACAAAGGATAATAGATGGAAAACGTCAACATAAGGAGCAAAACTATACCCTAGAAGAAGCAAGAAAGTAATCTTTCAACAATTCCACACAAACCTAATTCCATCTTTTACAGCAACAACAACAAAAAAAAAACCAGGAAGTGACAATTACCTTTTCTTAATATCGTAATATGAAAATTAATATTACCAACATATCCTAATTGATTGAAATCCAAAAATATGAGGAATTAGAAATTTGTTGATTGTCTCCAATGGTCTGTCTAATTTGGTAATTGTGGAAATAGGTCCAATATTGTACAATCTATATATACTTTCAGCTTGTGACAGCGTCTTGCTGTGTACAACATAAGGGTCTTG
The DNA here is from genome assembly GCF_008632895.1 of Mastomys coucha. Lineage (NCBI taxonomy): Eukaryota > Metazoa > Chordata > Mammalia > Rodentia > Muridae > Mastomys > Mastomys coucha. Next base: position 72,146,423 of record NW_022196897.1, on the reverse strand, counting down.
AAATCTTGCTTCTCCTATCTCAGCCTCTCTATTAGTAGTATTGTTTATTTCATGTTTTTACACTATACTATGGTTTTCAGAACAGCTTATATATTTCAAAAGTATTTATATTCCCAAGGGAGACATAGACAATTAACTTGGGAGGTGGCTTGTAGGAAAGAGAACAGCGAGGAGTGAGACCAAATGCTTTACTTGACATTTGTAGCTCCTGTATCAAGTTTGAAGAAAAGGACTTTATAAGTTACTCTTTCTCTGAGATGAATGCTTTTCTGAATTATCACAGCCAATGAACCAGATTCTTACCCACACCTAATGTCTGTGCCACCCTCCAAGCAGAACCATTGTTCATTGAAACAGTTGGTGAATAACTTTATGGATAGACTATCTTAATACACATACCATTTCTTAAATGAATGTAACCTGTTCTCTGTGGCCTGAGAATAAAGTCACTCACTCAAGTCAAATAGTTTTGACCATAGCAGGAAGTCTGTATCCAAAAATCGTGCCTACAATTCATTCCTTGGCGCAGCAGAACTATCAACTCTCAGCTTAGCTACAATGAAGGTAAAATCCTTTGGTGATTTGAGGGTCATTGAAGTACAGCCTTATTATAATGAACTCCAATGTCTAAAAATTGTTCTTATTTTGGGCTTGTACCACAGTAAGAGCCAAAATTTTAAACTCTACTAAATACAAAGCAAACAAACAAACAAACAAAAGACTTTATATATTGATATTCATTTAAGAAAATATTACTAGTGATGTATTATTTTGAAATATACATTTAATATGTTTGGAGTTATTTATAATTTATATTGAGAAAAATGTATGTAGATTTGGCCTGAGAATTGTAGAAAAGGAAAAGGTCGCTAAGGGACTTGGGAGCTCAGCAGACTTAGGTTCAATTTTCTTTCTGATCATAAGACCTAAGGATTTTGAGTAAGAAATTTTCTCATCTGACTTCTGATATAAAATAAATTTGAAGATCATGAGGAGAGAACATGTAAAAGGGATGGGCCAGGCAGTATTATCAGTTAAATGAAGAGGTGATGGTTCATCTCTTTCAGGGTTCCCTGAAGAGGTCACAAGTGCTCTAACTCTCCAAACAGGAAAATGAACTTCCTTCTAAATGTAAATCACATAATTACGCAGAAAATATCATCTTCATTGCTCTTCTAAGAGTCTTTCAGTTGACTGCCCACATTCAAATGTGTTAGTGATTCTAACATATTCAATTATACTACTTTACAAATGCTTGATTTCTCTAAGGAAAATAAATCCTTTGCACACTGAAAGACAACAGAAAGTTATACAAACCTTAAATGCACCAATTGGTAAGTTATTACAAAGCTAAAGAAAATTAGAACATATTACTTCTGTCCATCTGTGTTTTAATATCTATCCTCCCAAATTTGCCCATCTTCTCTGCCATCTCCATGTCGAATAATTGTTGCTGTACATTTAAACTTATCTTGTTCCTACATATAGTCTTTATTTTAGAATTATATCTATAGAAAGCAAATAAAAATGCATGACTTGAATATTAGAGATAAATTTGACTCAGTCTCCAATATGATTCCCCCCCCAAAAAAAAAATACTGCTGCATTTTATATATCTTTTGTACATCAGGGTGGTTTTATAAGAAACCCCGTGACTGGGCCACCCAGCTTCTGATTTCTAGTCCCCCAGACAAAGTCAGGGGTGGACTACAGGCATGAGTCTCAAGCTGATCCAGTCATTGATCTGCCAATCCCACAATTTCTGTGCTACTTTTACCCCAGCTCATCATGCTGACAGGACAAATTGTTAGCTGAAGGTTTCTGTTGGTGTACCAAACCCTCCAGTGGAAGTCTTTTCTGGTTATATGAGATGGCTGGTTCAGGCTCTGTCTTCCCCCACTTCTAGGATTCTTAGCTAGGGTCTTAGTTTAACTCCCATAAAAGATTTCTGGGAGTTTCCATTGCACTAGGTTTCCTCCTCACCCACAAATTACTCCCCCCCCCAATTCCAGTTGTCTCTCCCATTACTTTTCCTCCTTTCTCTTCTGTCCCACCTGCCCTCAGTCCACAGGCACCAAGTACAACTAGCAATAAATAAACAAACAAATGAAATGATGCCTAAAGATGTATTATTATACACATAGTTTGTTGGTTAACCCAATTGTCATCAGAGTGGCTTCATCCAGCAATGTTTCACACAGCCAAACATTAGATGGAGTTCAGAGACTCATGCTGAATATGTGGGGGAAGAATTATAGGAGACAGAGGGATCAAAGATACCACAAGAAAACCCAAAGAATCAGCTAGCCTGGACTCACAGAGGATCACTGAGACTGGATGTACAATCAGGGAGCCTGAATAGGTCTAACCTAGGCCCTCTATGAATATATTTGTATGGCTTGCTGTTTTGGTTGGATATCTAACAAAGTGAGCAGGGCCTATTTCTGATGCTTTTCTCTGCTTTGGGGACCCTTGGACTTTTATTGGGTTACCTCATTCAGCCTTAATATTAGGGATGCTATTAATCTTATTGCAACATGATATGCCATGTTTGGTTGATATCCCTGGGATGCCTAGTTTTTCTGAAGGGAGAGGATGGGAGGAGTGGGGGAGGTGTGGTGGTATAGAGAGGAGAAACTGTGGTCCAGATATAATATATGAGAGAATAAATCAATTTTGAAAATTAAAAAAGAAACCATGTCTTAAAAAATTAATAAATAATGAATAACTATCTTTTTTACATGAAATTGTCTAAAGAGAATAGATCTCATGTGTTATCAAGCCAAAGGGTAAACATTTTAATTTGCTTGATTGAATGTATAATATACATTATAATTTTTATAATATATTATAATATACATTATTAAAATACAATATTGTATATAAACATTGTTATTTTGTATGAGGCTGCAACTATACAGGTGTTCTAGCTATGAGCTAACTCTTTATTCCTTTATTTATCATCTATAGCCTAATAAGTCTAGTAATAAAATTTGTTAACAATTTCCTTATAGACTTTATCTCTTGGGCTGCTGAATCCTTGAGGGACTTGACACTAAATTATTTCCAGTCTTTAGAAAACACTCTTCTGCATCATATGCAGGATTAAATGAATGAGCATATTAATACGGTTCAGCTTCAAGATGCTATTACATGGTCTTTAACCTTCTGGACAACCAGGACAGCTCAAGAGTACTGGTATTTTTTTCAGGATAATTCAGTCTCATATATAGAATTATAAATTTGATAATTCTCTGTTACATGAGCAGGTAGTTTGTGGTGAATTTCTTCTGAATTATGGACTATTTAGACTATTTAGTATGTAAATACTTTAGCGGCCAGGTAACTAAAATGAAGTCAGTGACCAGGGAAAGTACCATTTGTGAGCTAACCATAAAAAATAAATTAGGCATAGAACCTTCACAGGGCCAAGATCCTCTCTGCCCATTGATGACCAACTTGGCCATCCTCTGCTATACACATACTGCTGGAGCCATGAGTCCCCCCATGTGCACTCTTTGGTTGGAGTTTAGTCTCTGGGAGCTCTGAGGATACTAGTTAGTTCATATTGTTGTTCATGCTAAGGGGCTGCAAACCCTTCAGCTCCTTGGGTCCTTTCTCTAGCTCTTTCATTGGGGACCCTGTACTCAGTCCAATGGTTGGCTATGAGCCTCTACTTCTGTATTAGTCAGGTACTGGCAGAACCTCTCAGCTATCTCAGGCTCCTGTCATCCAGGGGAATGCCAGGGCCAGGAAGTGGGAGAGGGTGGGGTGGTGAGCAGGATTGGGGGTGGGGAGGAACAGGGGATTGTTTTAGTTTTGGGGTTTTTTTATTTTATATTTTTTTCTTATTTTATTTTATTTTTATTTTTTATTTTGGAGGGGAACCTGGGAAAGGAGATATTGTAAATAAAGAAAACATCTAATAAAAAAAATCAAAAAATATTTAAAAAAATAAAATAAAATAGGCAATGATGGCTATTTAACCCATGGTTTTTGTTTTAAACAGCTTAATTAGAATGTATATTATAACATATTTCTGTTGAGGTAGCTGGTGTGGAATTTAAGATAGAGCTAGTGCAATATGAAGAAAGGTTTACTGGCTAACCAAATGTTGGAACTGAGAAGTCTTGTTTTCATTGGGATCTAATTTATTCACTTATCCTTAGCTTCTTCAGTTTTAATTAGGAAACAAGCACACATGTGAATCAGCTCACTTAAATTTTCAATCTGCTAGTGCTCAAGGTGAGACTGGAGAACATCAAGTCTGATGGGCTTTTATACAGCCATAATATCATTTCACACAACACTTCATGTTCAACACAGAGTTTAAAAGTATAATAATTGTCATGAAAAAAAAAAACTTTATGTGTTTAATATCTTCAATGGAGGCAATAATATGAGACATGGTTTGGGGCATTCTCATTTGCCTCATATTTTTTCTATAACTTTAATAGTGGCACTTAAAATGGTTGGTTTCTAGCTTTTTGATCTAATAATGAAAAATATAAATAACTAGAAATGAGTTGCTATGCCTGGAAAGAATAAAAATTTTGAAACATTTTTAACACTAAGATAGTTTTCTGACCAATCTCAATCATACCCTTCTAGGTGTTTTCTCTGCTCCAATTGCCTTTGAAACTAGAAGTGTTGGAAACTTTTTTTTTTCTTTTTACTAGCTTTCAGTAAATCCAAACCATTTCCACTGTTCCTGCCAGAGACAAAGTGAGTAGACACCTACTGGTAGTTTTTGGCAATACAGCCCAAAGTTGTAGCACATCTTGAGGCATAAGGTTATTTTTGTACTATTTTTGAAATAGCTATGATTATTTCAACTGCATGTTCTTCTTCCCTAGTTTTACTGCACTGTTCTTTCTTTAGCACTGCTTTTCCATGTTATTTCATTCCTGCTACATAAATGCTGAAATTAAAAAAAATAATAATCATAGACACTCAGAGAACAAGAAGGATGTCCATGGCAGTGCCTCTCTAGTTTTTATCAGTGGTGATATATTTTGTGACTGGTCTGCATTGTGATCAGAAATGATGGTGAAATCAGCATGTTTGTATTATTTTTGATTATTCTATCACAAGGGTGTGTTTGTTCAAAAAACTCCACAGTCTGGCATGTTCCATCCCCATGTAGATAAATGTATGACATTTCTTCCAAAGTTCCAATATTGCTGGCAAATAGAAAGCCATCTCACAAAAGGGTTAAATTATATGATGTTTCTGGCCTGGTTTTTCTTCAACTCAGTGAACTGTTTTTTTTTTTTTTTATATTTATCCATGTTGTTGCCTATATCATACTTGAATATTTTACCAACTTAAGGGAATTTTGATTTCACATTCTTGGCTACGATAAGTGAAGCTTCTGTGAACAATTTTGTATAGTTCACTATGTGGATATAAGTTATTTCTCTTGGACAAATGTGAACTGTCTGTGTTTATTCTTAAATCATTTGTTTTGTAGAAAGATCCTGTAAACAATCAGTATTTAAGAATGGAGCCTTTGGTGAGCCACACAATATGTGATGACTTATTGTGTCATTAGATAGTTATGACTATGATATGAAGGACTTAGATAGGTCAGGGAATGCATGACAGAAAGTGTACTGTGTAGTTGCATAACTCTTTTTCAAAATGTTTGTCTCTTATCCTCAGTATACCATTCTGTAGCCTAGACATTGTAAATTATATTAAAAACAGCATGGAGACTTAGTTGTGTTGTGTAGGGATGAAGATGATGCACACAACACTTGCCTATGATTAAGGTGGTTAAGATAATCTAAATTCACTGAGTCATACAACTACTTTTTTTCATGTTTTCAAGGTTTCTGAAAATATCTTTAGTTCATAAACAGGTATTTTGGGACAGATATACTAAGTTAGACGTTAGAAAATTTATGACATAATCTCCAAAGTTCATACTGTAGGTCTAAAATTCTCGCTTAAAAAAAAAAAAAAAAAAAAAAAAAAAAGAGGAAACCAAAGAACTCAGTGAGAAAACTTAAATTAACTACGAAGACTTTATTTGTGAATCTACTGCACTGAAATATTCCATCTTTGTCATACAGGTTGATCCACAGGAATGAAGCACAGAAATCAAACTACTGTGACTGAGTTCTTCTTCACTGGATTAACCTCCTCCTTCCAGCTCCAAATTGTCCTCTTCCTGACATTTCTCTGTGTTTATCTTGCAACTCTTCTGGGGAACCTTGGAATGATCATTCTTATTCACCTGGACACTCGACTCCACATTCCCATGTACTTTTTCCTTAGCCACTTGTCCTTTGTGGATGCCTGCTCCTCTTCTGTCATCAGTCCTAAGATGCTGTCTGACATCTTTGTGGATAAAAAGGTGATCTCCTTCTTAGGATGTGCTATCCAGCTTTGTTTATTCAGCCAGTTTGTAGTGACAGAATGTTTCCTTTTGGCCTCCATGGCTTATGATAGGTATGTTGCCATCTGTAAGCCCTTGCTGTATACTCTCATCATGTCCCAGCGGGTCTGTGTACAGCTAGTGATAGGCCCTTACAGCATAGGCCTTATCAGCACTATGGTCCATATTACTTCTGCATTTATCCTGCCATACTGTGGTCCAAATCTCATCAATCACTTTTTCTGTGACCTTCTTCCTGTTCTCTCACTGGCATGTGCAGATACTCAGATGAATAAACATTTGCTTTTCATCATGGCTGGGATCCTTGGTGTATTCAGTGGTATGATCATCTTGGTGTCCTACGTGTACATTGCCATCACCATCCTCAAGATTGGCTCTGCTGATGGGAGGCACAAAGCCTTCTCCACCTGCTCTTCACACCTGACAGCTGTATCTATTCTTTATGGGACTCTCTTCTTTATCTATGTACGTCCAAGCTCTAGCTTCTCTCTGGATATCAATAAAGTTGTGTCACTATTTTATACAACTGTGATCCCTATGTTGAACCCATTCATTTATAGCCTGAGAAATAAGGAAGTCAAAGATGCATTATTCAGGACATTTGAAAAGCAATTTTGCTACAGCTTGCAAGATAAAATATTATAGATATAAGCATTATTAGATACCAGTTAACCTACTTCAATTTTTGTCATCCAATAAGAAAGTATTAAGAACTTTAAACTGAAATGTTTGAGTTATAGGGTGTATAACTTTAGCAAAATTCTTATAACTAGAAATAAATGATTATGTTAAGTTTTGAAAAAATAAAACAATAAGCAATGAACTTAATATATCAGATATGGTTTACAGAAGGCCAGTTCCATAAATTATCTTCTTTAATAGGATAATTCATAATGTTTAATGTTGGATGTGTTCCAAAAAATTGGTAAAGAGTATAATCATGTAGTAGGAAACCACATCCCTTTTGTAATTATTTTCATATTAGAAATACATACTTTACAAAGAAGTTGTACACACATGGAAGGATCTGGTTATACTGTCCTAGTAGCTTTTGGGAATATGCCAGTATACCTTTGTATTCTATATCTAAGGAAAAAATGCATTGACTTTTACCACAGTAATAACTATTATTTTGTCCTTCAACATAATGGTAAATATCATTTCACTTTTGGGTACATTCTAACTTGTTTATAATAATTATTTTTACTTCCATGAAGCAATATTGACTTACAAAAACATTTTAAGAGAATTTTTTATATATTGAGATTATAATAAAATTACATCATTTCTCCCTTCTCTGCCCTCTAAAACATCCATAAACATCCATGTAACCACCACCTCTCTCTCTTTCTCTCTCTCT
>NW_022196897.1:72134473-72138650 GCF_008632895.1 Mastomys coucha | reverse complement strand
TCTCTCTCTCTCTCTCTCTCTCAGATTCATGACCTCTCATATCTTTAATTGTTGTTACATATATAAATACATGCTCATTCTTTATAATGTTGCTTGTATATGCATACATATCATATATTATATATTAATGCTGACCACTTGGTATTCAATAACCAGTTGGTGTACTCTTCCCTAGGGAAGACTATTTCTCCCACTCAGCAATCCTTAGTTACTTATAGTTCATTATTAAGGCAGAGACCTTGTGTGTTTTCCCCCAACTACGTTGTTTCTACCTTGGAAAACTTACATCCTTATTGTATTTGATATATGTTTCCTGATAGGACTCCCTGACACATCTGTTCACCTTGATGGAAATTTAGACTGATCTATTGTGAAATTTATGGTCCTTGCATGTTTTCATAGAGACTTTATTTTACTAAACCCAAAACTGTGCATCCCTTCTTGATTCTTTTAACATGTCAATAACCATATCTATCATTTAACAGGTTTAACACTCTCATCTCTAGTCTTTGGGAGTTAGATCAGAAAGAGAATGCATTTTTCTGTCAGTCTCTGGAAGACTATAAGAGTAATAATTCAATTTTCAACAATCAGATGACACAGATGGATAAGAACATTAAATAAACTGATTCAAGCATTCTTAGATCTTTGTTTGTTTATTTTTGACATTGTTTTTAATAGGAACATTTCTCCATTTCTTTTCTTCCATCTAACCTCCCATATACCATTTCAACTCTCCTTCAAATTCATAGACTCTGATCAACAATTGTTTTTTAATGCACACACACACGTGTGTGTGTGTGTGTATCTGTGTGTGTGTGTGTGTATTCCCAAATATATATTGTTGAGTTCATACAATGTAATTTGAGTGTATGCTCTCAGACTAACCACTTGTTACTAGACAACCAATTAGTGTGCTCTATCCTGAGGTAAGCCACCTCTCTTGCTCCCTGCTTTTCATAGTTTCCTGTAATTCTTTGTGTAAGGTTGAGTCTCTGTGGGCTTTTACCTATCCACTTTTTGATAACTATTGGTTCAGTCCACAACTGAGCAGTCATGTTAGTGAGGGTTTATGAGTGTAGTTTCTGATGTTACTAGGAGATACAATTTTACAGAAACTCCCTGATCCTCTGATTCTTATAGTCTTTCTGCCCTTGCTACCTGAGCCTTAGGTGTGGGAGCAGTTATAGATGTGGTCATTGAGACTAGGAGCCACAATTCTGCACTTTGATTGGTTGGGGTGGGTGGTAGTCTCTGTATGTTGAGAAAAGAAATGCCCTTGATGAAAGTGAATAACACACTTCTCTGTGGGTATGAGAACAAATGGTTATAGATTATTGTTAAGGGTGTATTGATTTAGTAAATTGGTAGTTGTAGACTCTCCTCCAATAATCATGACTTTCTTAGCACTGAATAGTTAGGTAGGCTTCCAGTATCATTTCTTTTATCAAGCAAGTCTTAAGTCTGATTTAGAGAGCCATTCGCTACCACTAAGGTATGTGTGGCAGTATCATACTTCAGCATTATTTGCCATGCTGCTTGTTGAAAGGGTTCATAGGTGTCATTGATGGATGGAAGTATTGGTTACTTCCCTTCTTCAAAAACTTGCATGGCACATTCTGGTACCATGAGAGCTAGTCCACAGGGAAAGAAAATTCAAGTGAGTTCTAGCTACAGGCTCAGGAACCTATTTCTGGCACTTTGCAATAGGGACTTACTTTGCACCTCTAGGGAGTGAACAAGGCTACAGCCATAGGCTATACCTATTGAAGGTCTCTTGAGTAACCCTAACCAAAAAACTCAAGAGAGGGGTTTTCATGTTGACTGTTGGTGCTTTTGCTAGGTCTTTGGCATTTGAGAGAGCACTGTCAGGCAAGATGAGAAAATTTTATTCAAATATGTATATATGTTTATACACTGAATTACATGTATGATTAATTCCCAATTCAGGTAAAGAGTACTGTGATTCCTTGGGGTTATTTTAACTCACTCCTCCGTTTTTCTGTATTTACTTCCTTCCCACTTCTCAAAGGATCCCTTTGTTACCCATTTCTCTTATCAGATCATTTGTACCCTGAAACTCCTCCTTTAGTCACCTTCTATCTTCTACTGTATTCACCATATTCTACCTACTTAAAGAACCACCAATTTCTTCCTATTGGAGTTTCAAACCCCTTCAGCTCCTTCAGTGCTTCACCTAACTCCTCCTTTGGGGTCTGTGTGCTCACTTCAATAGTTGGCTACAAGCATCCACATTTGTATTGGTCAGCCTCTGGCAGAGCCACTCAGGGTACAGCTATACCAGGATCCCATCACCAAGTGTTTCTTGGCATCAGAAATCATGTCTGGGTTTGGTGCCTACAGATGGGATGGATTCCTAGGTGGGGCAGTCTCTGGATGGCCTTTCCTTTAGTCTCTGCTCCATTTTTTGTCCCTGCATTTCCGTTTGACAGGAGCAATTCTGGGTAAATATTTTTGAGATGAAGGGTGTCTGCATCCTACAACCAGGGGCTGTGCCTATCCACTGGATATGGTCTCTAGAGGTTCTATCTCTCCTTTGTTGGATATGTCGACTAATGTCATCCCTGTTAGGTCCTGGGAACCCCTTGGATCTCTGGTATCTGGGAATTTCTAGTGTCTACTCACAGTTCCCAACACCCCATTGTTAAATACCTCCATTCAAATTCCTGACCCTCTGTATTTCTTCCACTCTCCTCCAACATCTTATCCTGCCCCCCTTTTCCCTCTCCCTCCTCTCTCATTCCCAGATCCCTCCCTCACTCTACCTCCTGTGATTACTTTCTACCCTCTTCTGTATAGAAATGAAGCATCCACACTTTGGTCTTCCTTTTTCTTGGGTTTCATTTGGTCTGTGAGTTGTTTTGTGGGTATTTTGAGATTTTTTTGCTAATATCCACTTATCAGTGAGTGTGTATTATTTGTGTTCTTTTCTGACTGGGTTACTTCACTCAGGATGATATTTTGTAGTTCTATCCATTTGCCTAATAATTTCATAAAGTCATTGTTTTTAATAACTAAGTAGTACTCCATTGTGTAAATATACCACATTTGCTGTACCCTTCCTCTTTTGAAGGACCTCTGGATTCTTTCCAGTTTCTGGCTATTATAAATAAGGTTGCTATGAACATAGTGGAGCATGTGTCCTTGTTAATTGTTGGAGCATCTTTTGGGAATATGCCCAGGAGTATAACTGGGTATAACTGGGTCTTCAGGTAGATCTACTTCCAATGTTCTGAGGAACCTCCAGATTGATTGGCAAAGTGGTTGTACCATCTTGCAATCCCACCAACAATGTAGGAATGTTCCTTTTTCTCTACATCCTCAACAACATCTGCTCTTAACTGAGTTTTTGATCTTAGACATTCTGAGGGTGTGAGGTAGAATCTCAGGGTTGTTTTAATTTGCATTTCCTTTCATGAGTAAGGATGTTGAACATTTCTTTAGGTGCTTCTAAGCCATTCAGTATTTCTCAGCTGAGAATTCTTTGTTTAGCTCTGTACCACATTTTTAATAAGGTTATTTGATTCTCTGGAAGTTAACTTCTTGAGTTCTTTGTATATACTGGATACTAGCTCTCAGATGTATGGCTAGTAAATCTCTTTTCACAATCTATAGGTTGCCATTTTGTCCTATTGACAGTGTCCTCTGCCTTACAGACAAAGCCATAAAGCTTTGCAACTTTACGAGGTCCCATTTGGCAATTCTTGATTTTAGAACACAAGCCATTGTTGTTCTGTTTAGGAAATTTTACCCTGGGCCCATGTGTTCAAAACTCTTCCATACTCTCTCTTCTGCAATACCTTTTTTTTGTCATATTCTTTAAAATTTATAAAATATTGTAACAATAAAAATGAGTAGTCTAAAAGTTGTTTGATATAAAACAACCAATTAAAAGTCTTATGTACTTCCGGCTTGTCGGTGGCCCTGTGTGCTGAAACCCTGTATTCTGACACCCCGTGGCGCCTGGTCACTGCTTTGGGCCTGGAGGTTGCCGAAGGATTTGAGAGGAGGGAATCTCGGAGACGCGGCCGGGTTCGCTAGGTGGGAAGCCGTCTCTTCCGCTCGCAGCCCGAGGGGCGCCAAAGACTCACACCACCAGTCATGGACAGCAGTCTGGACAGGATGGCCTCGGTGGTCCCCGGGCAATTTGACGACG
>NW_022196897.1:72133069-72133703 GCF_008632895.1 Mastomys coucha | reverse complement strand
TCAGTCTGTGGAGCATGACCACCCACATGCATTGGAGTTCTTGAGAAAAGACTGTGCCAATGTCAATGACTTCTTTTTCAAGCATGCCGTTGCAGTGATGACTGTGCGGGAGCTCTTCGAGTTCGTCACGGATCCCTCCATCACTGCTGACAACATGGACACTTATCTGGAAAAGGCTATGGAAATAGCATCCCAAAGGACCAAGGAAGAAAAGACTAGCCAAGATCATGTGGATGAAGAGGTGTTCAAACAAGCATATATTCCCAGAACCTTAAACGAAGTAAAGAATTATGAGAGAGATGTGGACATAATGTTGAGGCTAAAGGAAGAAGACATGGCTTTGAATACTCAGCAAGACAATATTCTATACCAGACTGTCACGGGATTGAAAAAAGATTTGTCAGGAGTCCAGAAGGTCCCCGCGCTCCTAGAGAGAGAAGTCAAGGAAGAGACTTGCTTTGGTTCAGACGATGCTGGGAGCTCTGAGTGCTCTGACACATGCTCTGAAGAGCAGGAAGATCAAGCTGGATGCAAAAACCATAATGGTGACCCTGACCTTGATAAAAAGGAAAGAAAAAAGATGGTTAAGGAGGCCCAGAGAGAGAAGAGAAAAAATAAAATCCCTAAACATGTG
>NW_022196897.1:72120157-72132169 GCF_008632895.1 Mastomys coucha | reverse complement strand
GTGGTCAGAAATGGGGCGGGAGCATCAGAATCAAGGGGGAGATCTGAGTGCACAGCTCCTGGGGTTTTTAGTGGAGGAGTGGCAGGATCTGACTTGAACTTTGAAAGCATCACTCTGGCTTCTAGAGAATTGAAGGATGCTGGTGGCTCCACCTCGGATGCTAGTGGATGTGGAGTTAGCTTAAGGCCACAGGTGAGCTAGAACGGAGTAGTGAGAGGTGACTTCGGGTTTATGACCCAAGAAGCCACAGCCCACTGCAGTAACTGTGATGAGACTCGTGGGTGAAGTAGACTTACTGGTAGGAAAGAGAAAATTACAGGACACACATTGAAAAAATTATCAAGTGTTAAAAAACCTTTTCCTGTTTTATGTTACAAATGGCTGTCTTTTTTTTTATGACTATCTTTTTTTTATAATATTTATTTATTATTATAGATAAGTACACTGTAGCTGTCTTCAGACACACCAGAAGAGGGCATCAGATCTCATTACGGGTGGTTGTGAGCCACCATGTGGTTGCTGAGATTTGAACTCAGGACCTTCCGAAGAGCAGTCAGTGCTCTTACCCACTGAGCCATCTCGCCAGCCCACAAATGGCTGTCTTAATCGGACACTCATACAGCAACCCAGGGTTTACACTTAGACTGCAGCTTCCAGCTGCTTGCTTGATGGTGGGTTACAGTGTGTGCCACCGGAACTGATTGTAAGTCAGAACATGCTGCTTCTGCTTTAAACTTCAAAAAGTGTGGAGTGCTGCCGCGCCTTAAAGATGGCGCCTGCCATTCTTCTGCTTAGGAGTAAACAAGTCCTTATTTGACAAGAGGGTTGCACCCGCCAGTGGTCTGATCTTTCGTCATGAGGCTGTAGCCAATGATGGCGCAAAACGTGGTATGGGCTCATGGGCAGTCCTATGAAGGGTATTTAAGCAGCACTCACGGACCATTGGGGGGGGCACACCCTTGATTCTCATGTAACTAACAGCTCCTGAGTAAACTGCTGCTGGAAGGAAAAAAAAAAAAGTCTTATGTAGATGCTTGTCTGCAGCAATACTGAAAATACATGTTTCTTAATATATGTTTGAGTTAAATAACTCAAACATATTAGCTGTATATTTTAAAATAATACATCACTACTAGTATTTTTAAACGAACATAAATATATAAAGTCTTTTTGTTTGTTTGTTTGTTTTGTTTTTACTTAAACAAATAAAATAAAACAAGCATTTAAAATCTTGGCTCTTACTGTGGTACAAGCCCAAAATAAGAACAATTTTCAGACATTGGAGTTCATGCCCCTCACCTCACCAAAGGATTTTACCTAGTAGCTAAGCTAGAGTTGACAGTTCTGCTGTGTCAAGGATTGAATTGTAGACATGATTTTTAGATACAGATTTCCTGCTATGATCAAAGATATTTGACTGGATTGATTGTCTTCATTCTCAGCCCACAGAGAACAGGTTATATTCATTTAGGAAATGGTGTGTGTATTAAGATGGTCTATCGGTGACCAACTGTTTCAATAAACAATAGTTCTGCTTGGAGGGTGGCACAGACATTAGGTAAGGGTAAGAGTCTGGTTCATTAGCTGTGATGATTTTGAAAAGCATTCATCTCAGTCATAGAAAGAGTAACTTATAAAGTCCTCTTCTTCAAAATTGATACAATAGTTACAAACATCAAGCAAAGCATTCAGTCTCACTCTTTGTTATTCTCTTATAAAGCATCTCCCAAGTTAATTGTTTATGTTTCTTTTGGCTGTATAAATAATTTTGAAATATGCAAGCTGTTCTGAAAATCATAGTATAGTGTAAAATCATCAAATAAGCAATCCTACTAATAGAAAGGCAGAGATAGGAGATGTAGGGTTTCAAGACTGTTATGTGGTACCCGGCAAGACACTGTCAGGTACAAAGAAGGAAAAAGTGTATATGGAGTGTACAATATTGGACCTATTTCTCCAATTACCAAATTAGAGAGACCACCAGATGATAGCCAACAAACTCAATTCCTCATAGTTTTGAATTAGAATCAATTAGGATTAGTTAGCAATATTAATTTTCATATTAAGAGATACTAAGAAAAAGTAATTGTTACTTCCTGTTATTTTTGTTGTTAGAGGTGGAATGATGTCTGTCTGGGTTTGTTGAAAGGTTACATTCTTGCTTCTTCTAGGGTGTAGTTTTGCTCCTTATGTTGGTGTTTTCCCTTTGTAGGGCTGGATTTGTGGAAAGATATTGTGTAAATTTGGTTTTGTCCTGGAATATTTTGGTTTCTCCATCTATAGTAATTCAGAGTTTTGCTGGGTATAGTAGCCTAGGCTGGCATTTGTGTTCTCTAAGGGTCTGTATGACATCTGCCCAGGAACATATGGCCATGTCTTCAATTCAACTACACTGATAAATGTGTCTGTTTTTATGCTATTACCATGATGAATTTATTACTGTAGCTTAGTAGTACAATTTCAGTGAAGTATGGTGATTTCTCTAGTGCTTCTATTGTTATTCAGGGTTGTTTTAGCTAGCTTGTGTTGTCTGTGTTTCCTTATGAAGTTGGAAACTTTGAATTGTGTAAAGAATTGTGTTGGGTGAGGAGTTGGGGTACAAATGGGAAACAAGAATGTGATTTAATTCTATTTACTTAAAATATGTTTTTAAATGTTAACAAATTCAGATAAATTGAAATCATGTAACTTTTCTTATCATAATGCAATAAAAGTTAAAAAAAAAACTTGTGTTGGACTTTAGATGGAGACTGTTGAATATATAAATTGCTTTTGATAGAATGGCCATTTTCACAATATTAATCTTATTGTGGTAGGCATGGTAGATCTTTCCAAATTCCAATATCTTTTTGAATTTCTTCAATGCCTTCAATATTTTATTATACAGGTCTTTCTATGACATCCTTAGAGTTATCCTAAGACAGTTTTTGAGGTTTCTGTGAAATAGTTTCCTTGACTTCTTTCTCAAAACTTCTTTTGTGTATAGGATGACTACTAATTTCTGTAAGTTAACTTTTTACCTTGATATTTTACTAAAGTTGTTTTACAGTAATTTTTGGTGGGAGCTTTAGAGTCATTTATGTATACAATCATACAATCTGCAAATAAAATATTTGATTTCTTCTTTTCCTATTTGTATTCTCTTTGATCTCATTTAATTTGCCATTTTACTCTAGCTATTATTTCAAGCACTATATTGAACCAATACAGACAATGTGTACAGCCTTGTCTTGTTCCTGATTTTAATGGAAATGCTTTGAGTTTTTCTCTATTTGAGTTGATACTATCGGTAGGCTTGTTGCAAATCACATTATGTTAAGGTATGTTCTTGTATCCTCAGTCTCTCCTGGACTCTTCTTCAGGAATTGGGTATTGGAGTTTTTTCAAAGGCCTCTTTGGGTAATGTAGGTTTTGTCTTTGGCCCATTTACAGTTGTTAATTGTTTATGTTGTGTATGTTGAACCACCCTTTTATCTCTAATGAAGGATCATGGTAGATAATCCTTTTGATGTGTTCTTGCATTTGATTTGAAAGGGTTTTGTTATATCTATGTTCATAAGGAACATTGTTCTGTAGCATTCTCCCTTTGTGATATTTTTGGTAGTTTATGTATTTTATGTAATTTTGGCCCTGCAAAAATAATCGGTTTTTCCCTCAGTTTCTTAGAACTACCTGCTTTTATTGTGTCCCATAGTTTTGGGTTGTTGTATTATAATTTTCCCTCAATTCTAAACCAGTTTTAATAACCTTCTTAATTTCTGTCTTGCTCCATTTTTCACTCAATAGTGAGTTGTTCAGTTTCCATCAGTTCGAACCTTTCTCTTGTTACTGCTTTGTTGATATTCAATGTTAATCCATGGTGGTCAGATAGGATGCAGGGTGTTATTTCAATTTTTCTTATATCTGTGGAGCCTTTTTGTATAAAAGTATATGGTTAATTTTGAAGAACATTCTATGAGAATGTTCAGAAGTTAAGAACAAAGTTAAGTTAAGAAGAAGGAATATTCTTTCGTGTTTAGGTAAAATGTTCTGTTAATATCTGTTAGGTCCATTTGGTTTAGGATGCTATGTAGCTCCCACATTTCTGATTAGTTTTTGTATACATGAGTTGTCAATTAGCAATAGTTGGGTATTGAATCAGTATTACTGTGTGTGAATCAATTGTTCATGATTATAGCTAATAGAGTTTATTTTATAAACATGAGTACCTTTGTGTTTGGTATGTAGCTGTTTAAAATTGCAATATCTTCTTGGTAGATTTTTCCTTTGATGAGTATATATTTTCCTTCCCTGTCACTTATGATTTGTTTTGATTTGTGGTCCTTTTGTATAAAATTAAAATCTCTATGCATGCTTTCTTCTTTGGTCTTCTTTGCTTGGAATATCTTTCTGTACTTTTACCAAAGAGATTAAATTTTATTTTATCATGGAATGCTTTTCTTTTTCCTTTCTTTGTTGTTAATAGCTTTCCTGAATATAGTTATCTTGCATCAGTGGCCTCCTAGACTTTGTAGAACATTCATTCATCCAGGCTTTTCTGTGCTTAGAGTTTCCATTGAGAAATCTGTTTTACTTTATATGTTACCTGGTCGTTTTCTGTTATGTCTTTTAAATTTAATATTTTGGTAAGTGTGAAATGAGGAATTTCTATTCTTGATTTTTCTATTTTGTGTCCTTGTTTTCTATTTGTGTTTTTGTGTCTTGAGAGGCCTCTTTCAGATTAGATTAATTTTCTTCTATAATTTTGTTGAAAGTTATTCTACACTTTCTACCTAGGTTATTTTCCTTCAATTATTCCTTTTAGTCACAGATTTGATCAGTTAACAATGTGCTAAATTTCATAGATATTATGTGCCTGGATTTTTATAACTAAGCATTCACTTTGACTGAAGTATTCATTCTTTTCTACTTTGTCTTCAATACCTAAGAGTCTCTCACCCATGACTTCTCCTCTGCTCTGTTTCTGAGATTCTTTTTTGTCTTCCTAAGTTTTTCATTTATAATTTCATCTCAATTTGGGTTTTATTTAGAGATTCTACTTCTATTTTTTATGTTTTGAACTGTTTTTACCCTTTAAATCCATTGTATGTATGTGTTTTCACAGATTTCATTAAGGGATTTATTTATCCCCACTTTAAAGTCCTTAAACACATTAATAATTGATATTTTATGCTTCTTTTCTTACACTTGACATTGCATTTCTTAGGGCCTATTGTGGTAAGTGATACTGGTTACTTGTGGAAGCATGGTGCCTTAACTGTTAATGATTATATTTTTGTACTGGTACCTAGGCATCTGTACTTGAAATGATTGTGATGATTATAAGTGCTGATATCTGTGCTTGACTTTTTTAGGTATATGTTCTATTCCTTGATTATTTTTGGCCTTTCTGGATCTTAGGAAAGTATGGGGCAGTGTGTTTCATAGTGAGGAGTGCTCTGCAAAGCAGTAGGGGATGACAGAGAGAAATAGAGGTGGTCCAGGAAAAAAGACTGAAGAGGGATTTAGTGAAAGAGCTAAAAGGATACTGTCTGTATCAAAGGATGGGTCTTCAGGAAGTTGGATGTATGGTAGGAAGAGAGTCTCCTCCAATTAAGTTGCAGTAAGAAAAATAATGAAAGAAGCAGGTTTGTTAGGCCTAGAAGGACTCCAAGATTTGGAATAGTCAATGATAAATTTGAAGCATTAGAAGGGACACATATTACCAAATTATTACCAGGCTGAGGGTGAGAATGGAGTGATCATAATGGAGGACAAGAAAGATAGTGTGATTCACATACATGAGTCCCCGTCATACGTGTCCACTGGGGGTCACATGTCAGTGGAAGTGTTTCTAGTTATTAGGGGTTGACAGGAAGGAATGAAGGAAAGGTGAGAAAGGAGATCTAAAAGGACATACAAGAAGGAGGAAAACTGTGTCTACAACAAAGTTTGGTGGACTTCCCAGGGAATGGAGGTATGGTGGGAGGACTATCCCCTACAATAAGTCAATTACAGAGCTGAAGATAAGACTGGAGAGATTGTAATGAATGACTGGATATAGGGTATAGATCACCTACCTAACTCTCTACCTGGCATAGTTGCTGTCTTCCAAGTCAGACAGTGTTTCTCAGAAATAGGACATATGCTCAGGAATTTGAGAATGTATAATTATGTCTCAAGATTATATTATTTATAGATTTCTTCATAATATGATCAATAGAGAACTGACCAGTCACCATTCAATATGCCATAATCTCTGTACATGTGTCACATTCTTCTTAAAGAATAAGTTACATGAAGAGTTGTTAGAATAATGGTGCTGTTGGAGATGATTATTCTCTGTGATCCAAAGAGTAAAAAATAAAAGAAGTTGAGGTAGATTAGATAGCATAGCACATTTGCTACTGATTCTAATCACCTGGGTTCATTCTCCAGAATGCATATGGTAGGAGAGAAAGGACTCAGACAAATTTTCACTTGAGCACGTACATATGTGTGTGAATACATCCTCACACAATATCAACAAGTATATAGAAAAATGACTGTAACCATTTTGAAGTCTATTACAGAGCTAGAGCTAAGAACTAAACTAGTAAAATCCTTCAATTTTATATTTAATCTCCCCTGAAAGGTACTTCAATGCTCTTTTAATATGACCATATGATCAAAAAACAGGCTTAACAGTTTTTTAAAGTATTTTCTTTGCACTTTCTTTTTTAATAATTATCCTCATTACTGTGAGTTGCCTAGTTCTTCATTGCCTAGTTACCTACTTTTTGCTGTGGTGGTCTTCAATCTGAAATTAATCTTTATGTATTATAGATAGAGCTTAACTGACAACACATGTATAAAAACATTTTCTCCCACTTGTAATTTTCTTTTGAATTTATTTGTAGTATAATGAACAGCAGTTTTGATACACAAAAGTATCAGAAGATTGAATATCATACAGATGTGATTTCTAGTATTCTTCTAATATACACTCATATTTATGTTCCTAGAACATCTCCAGATAATTGTATAATGCCAATCATATCACAGAAAATATGACAGAGTAAGATACATAATGAGAACTTCCCCAGTTTCAGATAAACTGTATAGAGACAGAGCCAGGATCCTTCTTAAGTCTCTCATCCACCCCAGTATCCTTTTAAAAATATACTTATGCATTGATATGTAAGGCAGGGCACTACCAAATCCAACCTTACCTACGTGATGGAAAATGTTTCTTTTGCACCTTTCTCTTGAAAGCACCTTTTACTTCCTTGTTCCTCAAGCTATAGATGAGGGGGTTTAGCATAGGGATCACCACAGTATAAAACAGAGAAACCATTTTGTTGATGTTCAAGGAAAAACTAGCACTGGGTCGAACATAAATGAAGAAAAGAGTCCCATATAGAATAGAGACAGCTGCCAAGTGAGAGGAACAAGTAGAGAAGGCTTTTCGTTTCCCATCAGCAGTTTGAATCTTCAAAATTGTCATCAAGATACTGACATAGGAGACTATGATGATCAGACCACTGAACACTCCTATGGCTCCAGAAAAGACAAAAAGCACAACCTTATTAATCCAAGAGTCAGCACATGCCAATGAAAAAAGTGGAGAAACGTCACAGAAGAAATGATTGATGGTATTTGAACCACAGAATGGTAAGCAAAAAGCCAAGGTTGTATGAGTTGTGATGTTTATAATAGCAAAGGCATATGGCCCTACAACCAGATGCACACATACCCTCTGAGACATAAGAAGAGTATACAGTAAAGGCTGGCAAATGGCTGTATACCGATCATATGCCATGGAAGCAAGCAAAAAACACTCAGTTCCCACAAAGAAGCCAAAGAACCACATCTGTGCTGCACAGCCCATGAAAGAGATCTTTTTTTCCTCTGCAAAGATATCACAGAGCATCTTAGGAGCTATGGAAGAAGAGGAGCACATATCAACAAATGACAGGTGGCTGAGAAAAAAGTACATAGGTGTGTGGAGCCTGGGGTCCACCCATATGAGAGTGATCATGCCCAAGTTGCCACCCAGTGTGACAAGATAAACAAAGAGGATCGTGATGAAAAGTGCAATCTTCTGATGGAGATGATCTGTTAAGCCCAGGAAGAAAAACTCTGTTACAATAGTCTGATTCTTTTCTTCCATTGTAAGTTGGGTTCTGTTATGAAACAAAAGTGTATTCTTTTATTACAATCATTAACAAATACAAATGTGTTAATTCAATGACAGGTTTCTGAAGGAGCTTTTAACAGATTATAGGACAATATTACTGAAATGGAAAAGATTTTTTGTAGCTTCTGTGGATTGTTAGCTGTGAAAATATCATGTAAAATCTTGGGCAAAGAGTCTCTACCCAATATCTCTTGATTTGGTAACTCTCTCCACAAAGTTTGTATAATTATATGTTCTAAATTTTCTTCAATAAAATGCCATTTTAAAAACAAATTGCTATGTTTAAGGGCAGTTCATGCTCATAAGTAGCTCTCCATAAAAATAAAACATATACAAAGTCTTTGACAGATGAGATTTTAAAAGCAGCTGATGTTATTAAAGGACATGAAACTTAACTAGCAGATGGAAAAACCCGATGCAACAGCCATTCGCCATAGAAATTTTGCAGAAATATCAATCATATAATGAGCTAAAATAATATAAAATTATATCTCAATGTTTCTGATATTTTACATAAGACTCTTAGGTGTACATACTTAAATCAACCAATAACATTTCTGAAATGCTGACTATGTTTTTCATTCATGACAAGTTTGTCACTTATTATCCAATGAAGAACAGCATTTTGTAAGTCCTAAAAGAGTATTATGTAGGATAATTTATTAAAGTAAAATTGTAACATAATCAAATTATGTTCCTTAAATAAAAGATATACAATACAATAATTGAAGTTATTGATAATTTCTGTAGATCAATATATGACACTTTCAAATAGCTGATAGTGACTACATTATTCAAATAATTTTAATAGTATAAAGTGATTGAAATTATTTGAATAAGGCTGACCAAATATTTTTCATCAGTCATAAGCATTAAACTGAGATTTAGGGGAGGCGTACTGTTACCCATTGCATAAATGTTTGTGTTCGTGATCATCCAAATATGCCAATTCAAATGACTGAGCAGAGCACAGACAAATACATGCAGCACCTACGTTTAGAGCAATGACTATTCACTTGATTGGTTTGTTTTTATTTATTTATTACAAGTAATTCTGAACCTTCCATAAAATATGTCCTGGAATCTTTATGTTCTTCCTGTACCTTTATGTTAGGATCTAGAATGCCTTTTGTATGTTATATTTTGCAAAACTATTCATTTAAAACTGATAAAACTATACATATTTTTAATATACAATGTATTGTTTTAAAATATATATACATATATATATATATTATAGAAAGGTACATTGATCAATTATCATGTGTTATTCTCACAAGTTTTTCATTATTAATATATATATTATATTTATATTTGTAGCAAAATTCAAGAACACATAAAATATCGTAGTAATTGTCAAACTATAATACATTGCTATGAAAAATACTCTAAATTATCTAAAATCATGCAATATCCTTCAGAAGAAAATGCATGAACCAGTTGTTCAGGCTCATGGGACTTTCTGTTTCTAACATTCAGACTAATGCTGGTCCTTTTCATCCATATTTCATAAGTTTCATATAAGTCAACCTGTAAAGCACTCACTTCTTTAGGAATATCCTGTCTGCTACTTCTTTTACCACTTCAAAAGCAATGATCATTTTTTGATAAGGAAGTTTCATCACCCTACATGGTGATGGCCTTTCTGAAGAGCATGGTTTTCCAAGTACTTAGTGAAGAAAATGATCTGCCCATGTTGATGGGCCTGGTCATAAAGAAAGAATTCCTGGATGAATATTCACCCACTTACTGCACAAAATAAAGAATCTCATCTGGAGCTATCCTAACTCAAAGCCAGGTCCCTGAAGACCTTAACCTCAGGAGTTCACACCTAAAGGGACAAAATTAACATGATTTCAAGAACATCAGGGCCACATATTACTTTCTAACAATGCTTTATTCTTAATGAAACTTTCTATGTTTTGGTGTGTGTGTGTGTGTGTGTGTGTGTGTGTGTGTGTGTGTGTTCTTACTTGTTAAGAAGAGCCTCTTTTTCACCTTTAATTTTTTGGGTTTTTTTTATTTATTTACATTTGAAATGCTGTCCCCACTTCACAGTTTCCCCTTCACAAATCTGCCATCCCATCCCCACATCCCTTTGCATCTATGAGGGTACTCCCCCAGCCACTCACCCATTCCCACTGATGTATCGAGGCTCAGTAGGACCAGGGGCCTATCACTGATGCTAGAAATGGCAATCCTTTACTACATATGTAGCTGGAGCTATGGGTCCCTTCATGTGAACCAGAATTGTTCTTATCTAAAGGAAATACAGGGACAAAAAATGGACCAAATACTGAAGGAAAGGATATCCAAGGCTATCCAAAGACCACCACACCTAGGCATGCATCCCATCTGCAAACACCAAACCCAGACACTATTGCTGATGCCGAGAAGCACTTGCTGACTAGAACCTGGTATAGCTGTTCCCTGAGAAGTTCTGCCAGCACCTAAGCAATACAGATGCAGATACAGCCAACCATTGGATTGAGAACAGGTAGCCCAAGGGAAGATTTGGGGGAAGGACTGAAGGAGCTGAAGAGATTGCAACCCTATAGGAAGTACAACAATATCAACTAACTAGACCACCCAGAGCTTGCAGGAACTAAAACACCAACTAAAAAGTTAACCTTGAATTTTTAAATCAACCTATACAAATTTATTACAGAGCAATAGTTATCCTCAAAATGTGCTTGTCTGTGCATGAATAATCATCTTAACCTCTTCTCTTACCTCTTTATGTCTTCTGTTCTTTCCTCTTATACATCTATAATAGTCCCATCTACTTTCATATCCTATCTTCCTCCCACAGTCAATGAGCTCATAAGAGGACCCTTTTTATCAACAGAGACTAATGTAATGAACAGCAATTTGCCTTGCTTAAAGTAATTTTCTCTCTTAATTCTGGAGCAAGAACATTGATATAATTTATAGTTTGTCGCTTTTAATGGGATTCTAATACTGTCTGACCTTTCTTCTAGTGATTTGTTGCTCACTTAGGTGGCAGGATGCTCACTGTGGCATAAACTCAGAGTGTCCAACACAGGGTATCACAAATCTCCCTGGTATACTTATTTTCATAAGGTCATATAGAGAAGAACTGAAGAGAAGATATTCACATGAAAAGTGAATATCAGTGCCAAGCATCATGGTGGGAACATTTTAAATAAAAATAAATAAATAACATTAACTATTTGACTCCTAAAGAATGTCACATCACAAAAGCTAAGTGGGTGGGAATACTTCAAGCAGAGAATCATCTATAAAAAACAAGACCAGTGAAATTTAGCTGAAATGGAGATAAAGGTAAAACTGAGAAGTATGAGGTAAGATCAAATCTGGAAATTGGAAATTGCTCATGACAAAAGGGTCCATAAGAGAGAAGATCATGTGAAGTCACATGACATGGGTTGTACTATGTTAGTTCATCCCCATTAGGAAGAAAGGGTATATAATTCTTTTATCTCACTTGGCATTTCATTGGTAGCTTACATATAAATTCTATGAACACCCATTTCTAAAATGAAATGTCTCCACGAAGCTATGCTAACAGCAGACCCAGTAAGTACTAGAGTAAATAAACTGACCAAGGAGAGAGGAGACAAACCTATGATAACAAATGGACCAACTGGCGGGGAGGTGGTGCACGCCTTTAATCCCAGCACTTGGGAGGCAGAGGCAGGTGGATTTCTGAGTTCAAGGCCAGCCTGGTCTACAGAGTGAGTTCCAGGACAGCCAGGGCTATACAGAGAAACCCTGTCTCGAAACAAAAACAAAAACAAACAAAAGGGTTTGTAGCCCCTTAGGATGAACAACAACATGAACTAACTAGTACCCTCGGAGCTCCCAGGGTC
>NW_022196897.1:72085189-72119772 GCF_008632895.1 Mastomys coucha | reverse complement strand
AAAAAATGAAAAAAAAAAAAAAACAAATGAACCAACTTTTCAAGAACACTTAATAATTCTAAATTCAAGCACCTAAAACAAAACTTCAAGATAATGGGAAGCCCAAGAACTGATGGAGTAGAAGATATAAACATTCTCACATCTGGAGTTGACAATTTCAACATTCTTCTTCTAATAACCATAAAACAAATATTAAAACAGTCACTGTGTCACTACTTGAATAGGAAAATACATCTTCCATCAAGCTGAAGACCTGAGTTAAGTCCCTAGAACATACATTTTGGAAGGCGAAAACCAACTCTGAATACATAAATGCCTAAATAAATAAATAAACAAATAAATAGGTAAATATTGAAATTTTAAATTGAGAATAATATTAAAGACCTATACGTTTCTATCAAAACAAGTTCATATTGCTTTGCTTTCATGAAATTTTTACTCTTTATGTCTAATTAAAAAGTACTGACACAATTAATATGTAGATATTTACCTTTTGTTTCCAAATGTATTTATTATATAAATATGTTAATCAATTAAGTATATTATATTATTGTATAGATAGATAGATAGATAGATAGATATTCTCAGCCCAGCTTCATATAATTTTGCAAGACTGATTGCGTCACAAAGACACAGACAAGCAGTAAAAGATATGTGGTTTCATTTTTTTTTCAAATAACCTATTAATTGGAAGAACCTCTATATGTCTTTTTAAAGCATACATTCAGCACTGACACCTAAAGCATAGCATAATAGGGTTTGGCCTTACCAATCTCTTGAAAAATGTTTCCTTCGTACTTTTCTTCTCAATGCATCTTTCACCTCCTTGTTTCTCAAGCTGTAGATCAGGGGGTTCAGCATGGGAATCATGACAGTATAAAATAGAGAAATAACTTTATTGGTATTCAGTGAAGAATTTGTACTAGGTCGAACATAGATGAAAAACAAAGTTCCATACAGGATAGAGACAGCTGACAAGTGAGAGGAACAAGTAGAGAAGGCTTTTATCCTCCCATGAGTGGTATGGATCTTCAAGATGGCCATCAAAATACAGATGTAGGAGACTGTGATGATCAGACCACTAAGCACACCTATTATTCCATCCAAGACAAAAAGCACTATCTTGTTGATGGAGGAGTCAGCACATGCTAAGGAAAGCATTGGGGAAATATCACAGAAGAAATGGTTGATGGTATTGGGACCACAGAACGGTAAGCAAAATGTCAAGGTTGTATGAGTTGAGATGTTTATAGCAGCCAGAAGATAAGGTCCTATGATAAACTGTGCACAGACCCTCTTGGACATGATTAGAGTATACAGTAAGGGCTTACAGATGGCTGTATACCGATCATATGCCATGGCAGCAAGAAGAAAACATTCAGTTCCCACAAAAAGACCAGCAAACCATAACTGTACAGCACAACCAACAAAGGAGATGGCTTTTTTCTCTGTAAATATATCATACAGCATCCTAGGAGCTACGGAAGAAGAGGAACACATATCTACAAAAGACAAATGGCTAAGAAAAAAGTACATAGGTGTATGGAGCCTGGAGTCCGCCCATATTAGAGTGATCATACCCAAGTTGCCCCCAACTGTAACAAGATAAACAAAGAGGAGCATGATGAAAAGTACAATCTTCTGATAGAGATGATTCGTGAGGCCCAGAAATAGAAACTCGCTCACTGTGGTCTCATTCTTTTCATCCATTGTCAGTTCAGTTCTGCTATGAGGCAAAGTGTGCTCTTTTATTACAAATTATCACCAGAAATTACAAATGAATTTAAAAATTAGGCAGGTTTGTAACAGATAGTAGGACAATATTCTTGTACCTGGCAGTATGTTTAAATTCTGTTTCCTGGTAGTTCTATAAATAGTCTACAAATTTTTGGCAAGTTAGCCTTTATATGCTTAGATTCTGTAACTCCTAAGAACTGTCTAGGCATATGATTTAAATTACATGACATTAATTATACAATAACATTTTAAATGTGTTTTAAGATGAAGTTGTTCATATTCATAAAGGGCCTCCTTAAAAAGAAAAATATATATAAGCCATAAGGTAGATACCACTTAAAGGGGACATGAAAAATCAATAATCTTAGATGCAAAAAGAAATGAAAGGAAAGTTGTATAACTTTAACAAAAGAATATGATAAACATGAGAGTTTCATCCTCTGAGATTATGAGATCTGACATTCAATATTATAGTGGAAACTAAGATTCCACTATATATTTTCATATATTTTGTATAAACTCTCATCATTCCTGAAAAATAAACTATAGTAATAACATATATAAAATAATAAATTATAAATTATAAGTGTTCAAGACAATATTATAAGTGACTCAGTTAAGAAAGTCTAAGCCATTTCAGATTTATATAACAATATGATTACATAGTATGATTTACATTAAAAATTATTTATAAGAATCAATTATGTTCCTTCTTGAATAAACAAAAATGTAGCAACATATAATCCATAATTTTCTAGCTTACTATATAATTTTAAATACTTGATAGTGACATAAACTATTTCTTATAATATCAAGTCTACTAGCATAATGCATTGTGCAGTAACAAACTAATCCCAATTTTTTTAATCCCAATTTTTATTACAATCATTATATGTGGCTGAATGTTTTAGTCATCCATTTACAGCTAAGTATTTTGTGAGCATAAAGGATAATATAATATCCTCCTCTTATATTTTGTTGCAAATCACTAGTTATCTATTTAAGTTTTATTTATGTGTTCATTTAAATGTGATTTTTAAATCTTCTGTGGAGTGAAAATATTTACACCCATCATGTCTAATGTGATCTTACCTTTCCTCTAGAACATATTAATAAAATTACTACAGTAGAGAATTTATATTGTAAATGGTAATGAAAGTTTTACATTTGCATTAACAAGGTGATGTTTTGACACATGCATAAATTGTAGAATGATTGGTTCTATTTAATTATTATATAACATTCCAAAATAACCACATTTTGTTCTCCTTTATGAAGGAAAAATATGAGACACTTAAAATCTCAGTACTGAACATTTGTATTCAAAATATCTTGCATAATTTTTCAAAATCCAGGTAGATCAATTCAGAAAACTCCACACATACCATGATTTAGTCTTATGACAATGTGAACAAAATACTTAAGCCTGAGCCCTTGAGATAATCCACAATGGGAAGTTTCAAAGTACAGATGTATACTAATGTTTCTCTTCCATATTTCAAACACATCCCATACTCCAAACTGTAATGTACTCACTTCTTTATGTATTACCTTTAACAGCTTCAACACCTATGTCCATTTTATGAAAGAAAGAATGACTAAACACCTTGCATGTTAGTAACCCTCTCTTGAGAGATTCTAGGCACTTAGTTAAGAAAATATACTTCCCATTGAGAACATGAAAAGATAATCCCTGATTCACATACTGTACACAATAAGAGAACTCATTCGGGAAGCAAACAATAATTCAGAACCATATCCCCAAAGAATTAAAGCCTCAAAGGCTTACATACACCTGAAGAGGCAAAATTAACATGATTTCAGCATCATTTGGTTATTATTCTATAAATGTGTCTTATCACAGAGAAACAATTTTTTGACAAAATTCTGCATGTATATATGTTATATACACATGTGTTTCTTTCTCCATGAGATCTCTTTATCAAGATATCCCTCTTTTATTTTTTTACTTTTAATTATATTTTACTAGGATATATTGGTTGAACAAAATAGATAAACCCTTAGCCAGACTAACTAGAGGGCACAGAGACAGTATCCTAATTAACAAAATCAGAAATGAAATGGGAGACATAACAACAGAAACTGAGGAAATAAAAAAAATCATCAGATCCTACTACAAAAACCTATACTCAACAAAACTGGAAAACCTAGATGAAATGGACAATTTTCTGGTCAGATACCAGGTACAAAAGTTAAATAAAGATCAGATAAATGATTTAAACAATCCCATATACCCTAAGGAAATAAAAGCTGTCATTAATAGTCTCCCAACCAGAAAAGCCAAAAGTCAGACGAGTTTAGTGAAAAATTCGATCAGACCTTCAAAGAAGACCTAATACCAATACTCCATCAACATTCATTAAACTAGAAACAGAAGGTATACTACCCAATTCGTTCTATGAAGCCACAATTACTCTGGTACACAAACCACACAAAAACCCAAAGAAGTAAGAGAACTTCAGACCAATTTCCTCTATTGATGCACAAATACTCCATAAAATTCTTGCAAACTGAATCCAAGAACATATCAATCATCCATCATGATCAAGTAGGCTTCATCCCAGGGATGCAGGGATGATTAATATACAGAAATCCATCAACATAATCCATTATTTAAACAAACTCAAAAAAACCCACATGATCTTTTCATTAGATGCTGAGAAAGCTTTTGACCAAATCCAAAGCCTTTTCATGATAAAAGTCTTAGAAATGTCAGAAATACAAGGCCCGTACCTAAACATAGTAAAAGCAATATACAGCATATCAGTAGCCAACATCAAACTAAATGGAGAGAAACTTGAAGCAATCCCACTCAAATCAGGGACTAGACAAGGCTGCCCACTCTCTCCCTACCTATTCAATATTGTACTTGAAGTCACAGCCAAAGCAATTAGACTAAAGGTGATCAAAGGGATACGAATCGGAAAGGAAGAAGTCAAATTATCACTCTTTGCTGATGATATGATAGTATACTTAAGTGACTCAAAAATTCCACCAGAGAGCTCCTAAACCTGATAAACAACGTCAGCAAAGTAGCTGGATATAAAATTAACTCAAACAAATCAGTGGCCTTCCTCTACACAAAGGATAAACAGGTTTAGAAAGAAATTAGGGAACCCTTCACAATAGTCACAAATAATATAAAATACCTTCTAAGCAAGCAAAAGATCTGTATAACAAAAACTTCTAGTCTCTGAAGAAAGAAATCAAAGAAGATCTCAGAAGATGGAAAGATCTTCTATGCTCATGGATTGGCAGGATTAATATAGTAAAAATGGCCATCTTGCCAACAAGCAATCTACAAATTCAATGCAATACCCATCAAAATTCCAACTCAATTTTTCACAGAGCTAGAAAGATCAATTTGTAAATTCATCTGGAATAACACCAAACATAGGATAGAGAAAACTATTCTCAAGAATCAAAGAACTTCTGGCAAAATCACCATCACTGACCTTAAGCTGTACTACAGAGCAATTGTGCTATAAAAAATGCATGGCTTTGGTACAGTGACAGGCAGGTATATGAGTGGAATAGAATTGAAGACCCAGAAATGAATCCACACACCTATGGTCACCTGATCTTTGACAAAGGAGCTAAAACCATACAGTGTAGAAAAGACAGCATTTTCAACAAATGGTGCTGACTCAATTGATGGTCAGCATGTAGAAGAATGCAAATTGACCCATTCTTATCTCCTTGTACAAAACTCAAGTCCACGTGGATCAAGGACCTCCACGTAAAACCAGATACAATGAAACTAATAGAAAAGAAAATGGGGAAGAGGCTCAAGCACATGGGCACAGGGGAAATTTTTCTGAACATAACACCAATAGATTATGCTCTAATACCAAGAATTGACAAATGGGAATTCCATAAAATTGGAAAGCTTCTGTAAGGCAAAGAACACTGTCAATAGAACAAAACGACAACCAACAGATTGGGAAAAGATCTTTACCAATCCTATATCTGATAGCGGGCTAATATCCAATATATACAAAAATTTCAAGAAGTTAGACTCCAGAGAACCAAATAAGCCTGTTAAAAATGGGGTACAGAGCAAAACAAAGAATTCTCAACAGAGGAATATCAAATGGCTGATAAGCACCTACAAAAATGTCCAACATCCTTAGTCATCGGGGAAATGCAAATAAAAACAACCCTGAGATTTTACCTCACACCAGTCAGAATGGCTAGGATCAAAAATTCAGGTGATAGCAGATGTTGACAATGTTGTGGAGAAAGAGGAACACTCCTTCATTGTTCGTGGGATTGCAAGCTAGTACAACCACTCTGGAAATCAGTTTGGCACTTCCTCAGAAAATTGGACATAGAACTACTGGAGGACCCAGCAACACTACTTCTGGGCATATACACACAAGATAACTCCAGCATGCAATAAGGACACATGTTCCACTATGTTCATAGCAGAATTATTTATAATAACTAGAAGCTGGAAATAACCCAGATGTCCCTCAGCAGAGGAATGGATATAGAAAATGTGGTATATTTTAAAAATGGAGTATTACTCAGCTATTAAAAACAATGAATTTATGAAATTCTTAGGAAAATAAATGGATCTGGAGAATATCATTCTGAATGAGGTAACACAATCACAAACACACATGGTATGTACTCAATGATAAGTGGATATTAGCCCAGAAACTCAGAATACACAAAGTACAATCCAAAAGCCACAAGAAACCCAAGTAGAAGGAAGACCAAAGTGTGGATACTTCAATCCTTCTTAGAAGTGGGATCAAAATACCCATGGGAGGAGTAGCAGAGAAAAAGTGTGGAGCAGAGACTGAAGGAAGGACAATCCAGAGACTGCCTCACCTGGGAATCCTTCCCATATGCAATCACCAAACCCAGAAACTATTTTGTATGCCAACAAGTACAGGCTGACAGGAGCCTGATATAGCTGTCCCCTAAGAGGCTTTCCCAGTGCCCAACTAATACAGAAGTGGAGGCTCAGAGCCATCCATTAGACTGAGCAGAGGGTCCCTAATAAAAGAGCTCAAGAAAGAACCCAAGGAGCTGAATGAGTTTGCAGCCCCATAGGAGGAACAACAATATAATCTAACCAGTACCCCCAGAGCTCCCAGGCACTAAACCACCAACAAAAGAGTATATATGGTGGGACTCAGGGCTCTAGCTGCATATGTAGCAGAGGATGGCCTAGTCAGTCATTAGTGGGGAGAGAGGTCCTTGGTCCTGTGAAGGCTCTATGCCCCAGTGTAGGGGAGTGCCAGGACCAGGAAGCAGAATAGGGTGGGTTCGTGAGTAGGGGGAGCAGGGAGGGAATAAGGGTTTTTTTTTCAGAGGGGGAAACCAGGAAATGGGAGAATATTTGAAATGCAAATAAAGAAAATATCTAATAAAAAATGCTTTATAAAAAGTTAAAGGATATATTGATTGTTATTTGACTCTAAACATGTCATGAATGTAAGGATTTAATGGTTTCAATGGCTGACTATTATTATATTGTGTGTATAAACAATATTTTCTTATTTGTTTGTTGATCCACACTGACGATGATATGCTAATTGGGTAATTGTTAGTAGTATTGTAATCAAGAGCATGTGCAGATCTTACATCTTAGTTTCATCATGCCCTTTAGATATGTACCCACTATGATATGGATGGATTTTATGTCATTTCTATTTCCATTTTGAACCACTGCCACAATGTTTCTATATTGACTTTATGCCCCAGGCTGACCAGTCTGGTCTGGGCCTCCCTCAGCCCACGGGAGAACAGAGTTCTAGTCAGGTTGACAAGGTGTAGGCGAAGAAATGATGGCAGAGACAACACATGGAAGTGCTGAGTCTGAATGTATTTCTCAAAAATGTCATCAGACTTTTATAGTCATTACAAAAGAGAAATGAAAATCTGGCAGCTCAGCAGTTGAGGTATATCTGAGACCACCTGAAACACACTGGGTCTAAAGCAGCCATCTCTTCTAGACAGGCGCAGCACCACCACCACCGCCCCCCCCGGGGCCCAAGCTCTCTGGGCCCAGGGGGCTGCAGACTGCATGAGGCTCGAAGCTTGAGTCTGAATGAATGAATCTAAGTCTATATCCTAGTCCATCTAAGTTCTTGCACAAAATGAAAACCAGGCTTAAATAGTGTATAGAAAACAGGATGAATGACAAAAGTCACGTAGGCAAGTGATGGTTACATCAAGGTCAGTATGATCAGGCATCCAGGTGTGAAGAGCAGTGGTGCCCTCCCCGCTAGGGCTATTTTGGTATTCCCATGCTAATTCTCTCTGTCTGTTGGAGGGAAGCACCAGGAAGTTCCAATCTAGCAGTTCCTGAAAATGCCATTAAGTGAGGGAAGCCCTTTGATTACTCTCTGGTATGTAAAACAGTCCTGTATTCTGTGGGACTGACCTCAGAATTCTAACTATGTTAACAGTAAGCAATGGTGCCTGACCTCTGTTGCTAACTCTGAGGACATCCTATCTGATAAGGCAGCTTCCTTGTGAGAAATTCCAAGCTAAGGACAGCTTGGTAATAAATTAGGATATATTGGAACATTGTGCTGGCCAGGGAACAACACCCTTTTTTAGCCATTTACAAATCATTTCTTGGGGCACCTTTATGCCTGAATAAGAAGGTGTGTTGACAATTGGAAAGACTAATCTGGAACACATCTGAGTTAGGAGATGTGAAGGATTGACTGAATACCCAGGAGGCACAAACTCCCTTTGAAGTCATAATGCTGCTTGTCTGTTTTCAGGCTTTTAACCCTGATATTGCAGACTTTACTGGAGTACATGAGTAGGTGTGGTAATTTCAATACTTTACCTTTTGGCTGTTTGGTTTATCACAGCCTTGTTGTCATTCAGTGAGACTTTTTTCATCTTTTATTTAATAATCAATGTTAGTTAGTGAGGTGATCTCTTATTGTGGTTTCAATCATGGTTTTTTAACATGTTCAATGATTTTGAGACTTTTTCATAGATAAGTTGGCTAAAAGTACATCTTTTAAAAAGAATCTTAGCGCCAGGCAGTGGTGGTGCATGCCTTTAATTCCAGCAATTGGGAGACAGAGGCAGGCAGATTTCTGAGTTCGAGGCCAGCCTCGTCTACAGAGTGAGTTCCGGGACAGCCAGGGGAAACCATGTCTCAAAAAAACAAAAAAAAAAAACAAAAACAAAAAACAAAAAAAGGTATCTTAGCTAACTTAAAATCAGATAAGGAAGAACAAGCCTTATATCAATGACCAGACAACTTGAAAGAAAAGCCTGAGGAAAAAAGGTGATGAGAAGAATGACAACAAAGAAGCTGAATTCACAGTATCTGTAAGTCTCATATCAAAGATTAGGGAGAAAAAACTAGGCTTGCTGGTGCATGCCTTAATCTTAGAACTAGGGGGGCAGAGGCAGACAGATCTCTATGAGTTCAAGGCCAGCCTCCTCTAATTAGTGAGTCTAAGGACAGCCAGAGCTACACCCTGAGAGGCAGAGTAAGAAGACAAAGAAGAGGAAAAGACAAAGAAGAAGAAGAAGAAGAAGAAGAAGAAGAAGAAGAAGAAGAAGAAGAAGAAGAAGAAGAAGAAGAAGAAGAAGAAGAAGAAGAAGAAGAAGAAGAAGAAGAAGAAGAAGAAGAAGGAGAAGAAGAAGAAGAAGAAGAAGAAGAAGAAGAAGAAGAAGAAGAAGAAGAAGAAGAAGAAGAAGAAGAAGAAGAAGAAGAAGAAGAAGAAAGGAGAAGGAGAAGGAGAAGATGAGGAGGAG
The DNA here is from genome assembly GCF_008632895.1 of Mastomys coucha. Classification (NCBI taxonomy): domain Eukaryota; kingdom Metazoa; phylum Chordata; class Mammalia; order Rodentia; family Muridae; genus Mastomys; species Mastomys coucha. The sequence goes on along the minus strand of NW_022196897.1, from coordinate 72,110,268 downwards.
GAGGAGGAGGAAGAGGAGGATGAGAAGGAGGAGGAGTAGAAGAAGGAGGAGGAGAAGGAGAGGAGGAAGGAGGAGGAGTAGAAGAAGGAGGAGGAGGAAGGAGGAGGAGGAGTAGAAGAAGGAGGAGGAGGAGAAGGAGAGGAGGAAGGTAAAAAGAAAAAAACAGCTTAGGTCTGTGAAAGATTTGAACACTAAGAAATGGTATCTATGGAAGAGTTAGAGAAGTTTGATAGCTCTGCTGAAAAGTCTTGCTTTACAAAAAACAAACAGTAGACAAAAATAAGCAAATAAACAACTCCCCCCTTTTCTGATAAACTGCAGTCTCCCTTTACCTACAAAGAAAAAAAATGGTCTTACTGAAGTAGACCCTGTAGAGCTGGTGCACAACTTCTAGCTTCCTTCAGATACACTGGACAGAGGAGAATTGTCGTGGGCCACACATTTCATACACTAGCAAAAATGAATGAGGAAAAAGCATCTACCACCACAGAAAAGCAAAAACACTATAAGATATTGATTTTATTTGTTTTCTCCTTCAGAGAGTTACTTAAAACTAGCAAGATCTCAAGTTTCTAATGACTAATAAATGACCACAGCTAAATAATTTTTAAAAATCCATTTTTATATTTTATTTTAAAAAGTAAAAGAAAATAGGCCAGCATAAAACTGGTGGCATATTTGTACTCTTGAAACTAACATATTAGCATGTGGTTCAATGGTAGTATTGTATATACAACTCTCAGTGAACTTATAAGATGCGTATAGATATTTTTGCTCCAATTTTATATTTAGTGTGATACATTCTTAAAGGCCAAAATTGTAGGTGCTGCCAAGATGTGATAGCATAAGTAAGACTTGATAATAGAGTTAAGGATATTTGTTTCTGTGAAGATAGGACCTGTAAAAGTCTGTTAAGAAGATGTTCTTTTGGGGGCTGGAGAGATGGCTCAATGGTTAAGAGCACCGACTGCTCTTCCAAAGGTCCTGAGTTCAAATCCCAGCAACCACATGGTGGCTCACAACCATTCATAATGAGATCTGACTCCCTCTTCTGGAGTGTCCAAAGACAGCTACAGTGTACTTTCATACTATAAATAAATAAATCTTTAAAAAAAAAAAAAAAAGAAGACGTTCTTTCAGAGGTAGAAATAGTTCAAACATTAAAGTGCTTGCTATGCAAACTTAAGGTTCAGATTTTAGATCCCTAGGACCCATCTAAAGACTGCTATGTAGTTCACATCTATAACCTAATTGACTTTACAAAAAGATGTGGAGCACAGCCAGAAAATTTTCTAGAAGCTGGTGGGCTAGCCAGCTCAGTGTGTGGAGGGATCAACAACAAGAGAGTCTGTATCTAACAAGGTAAAATATAAAGGCTGAAAAGTCTTCTGAACTCCACATGTGTACCATGGTATGCATATGCCTACACACACACACACACACATACACTTACACACACACTAGCAAAAGAGAGACAGACAGACAGACAGAGACAGAGAAACAGAGAGATAGACAGACAGGAACAGAGAAGAAAGACGGAGAGAGAGACAAAGACAAAGACAGAATGAAAGGAATATAAAGAGACAGGAACACTCAAAATATTCTTTAAGGTAAATGATATATTGCAGCTCATTACATTCCATTTGAAAGAGAAGTAGCAAATTTTACAGAATCTTATTTTTTGAGGTATTTTGAAAGCCACCTTCAAATTCTTTTTCCAAAACACAATACTATGGGGTACTGGAGAGGTGGCCCAGCAGTTCAGAAAACTCTCTACTCTTCCAGAGAGTCTTGATTCAATTCCCAGCACACAAGTGGTAGTTCTGCCACAAGATTGTGAAATAGTTTGTGATCAGGAAGAACGATCACTCTTTGCAGCCTCTAGTTATCACTCAGTGGTCTTTGCCTTATATTTCGCCCTCATAACATAAATATGTCACAGAGAGAATTCTATCTTAAGCACCTATTGGGAAGTGCTTCTTCTCCAAAGTTCTCCTGAATGCATCTTTCACCTCTTTGTTCCTCAAGCTGTAGATGAGGGGATTCAACATGGGGATCACCACAGTGTAAAATAAGGAGATCACTTTATTAATATTCAAGGAGGAACTGGCATTGGGTCGAACATAGATGAAGAAGAGTGTTCCATAGAGGATAAAGACAGTTGCCAAGTGAGAGGAACAGGTTGAGAAGGCTTTTCGTCTTCCATTGGCTGTCTGAATCTTCAAAATTGCCTTTAAGATACAGACATAGGACACCAGGATGATCAGACCACTGAGCACACCTACTGCTCCAGCCAAGACAAAAAGCACCAACTTATTGATCTGGGTATCAGTACATGCTAGAGACAGCAATGGGGAAATGTCACAGAAAAAGTGGTTGATAATATATGGACCACAGAATGGTAAGCAAAAGGTCAAAGTTGTATGTGTCATTGTACTTATAAGAGCAATGGCATAAGGCCCAATAACCAACAACACACAGAGATGTGGAGACATAATAAGTGTATACAGCAATGGCTTACAGATGGCTGCATACCGATCATATGCCATGGCAGCCAGGAGAAAGCATTCAGTTGCCACAAAGAGACCAAAGAACCACATCTGTGTTGCACAGCCCACGAAAGAGATGGCTCTGTTCCCTGCAAAAATGTCACACAACATCTTGGGAGCTATGGAAGAAGAGGAGCACACATCTACAAAGGACAGGTGGCTAAGAAAAAAGTACATAGGTGTGTGCAGCCTGGGGTCCAACCATATGAGAATTATCATCCCCACATTACCACCAAGGGTGACAAGATAAACAAAGAAAAAGATGATGAAGATGACAATCTTCTGATGGAGATTATCTGTAATGCCAAGGAAGAGAAACTCGGGCATAACAGTCTGATTCTTTTCTTCCATTGGTCATTTGGGATCTGTTAAAAGAATAAGAACTATGACTCACTCAAGTGATTTTGAAATCAGTGGCAGATTGTCCTCAATAGATCTATTATATACACCTGTCAGCAGTGTTGAACATGTATATCCCTATTTATTAGATCTATACACTTGGGCAAAAATCATATTCGGCTTCAGTAACTTATACCTTTGAAATCTTTGTAATCTGAACTCTCTTCCATCAAGAGTTATGTTTCACTTTTGGTCATCCTCTGCAATTCCTATCCCTTCAGGACCTACAATCCTTTCTCCTATTCTTCCATAAGAGTCACCAAACTCCATCCACTGTTGGGCTGTGGGAGTTTGTTTCTGTCTGAATCAACTTCTGGGTCTATCCTCTCAGAAGACAACATGCTTCTGTCTGCAAGCATAACAGACTATCAATAATAGTGTTAGGAACTGGTGCTTGCCCATGGGATGGGTCTCAAGTTGGGCCACTTATTGGTTGGTCATTCCCTCAGTCTCTGCTCCATCCTCCATGCCTGCATTTCCTGTAGACAAGATAATGGGGCTCTCAGAGTCTTAACCACCAACCAAAATATACAGATGCTGTACCTAGGCCTTCCTGTTCATATGTAAATGATGTGCTTGCAGGTTGGCCTTCATGTGAGTCCCAAACAACTGGAATGGAAACAACCTAAAAAGCTGTTGCCTGTATGTGGAATATGTTCTACTAGATGGGCTGCCTTGTCAGGCCTCATGGTGATGCAACTAGCCTCTCAGACATGAAATACCAAGGTAGTGGAGGGATTATCCAGGAGGACCCCACCTCCTCAGGGGGAAACAGAGGGTAAATGAGAGAAAGAATAAATAAATAAATAAATAAATAAATAAATAAATAAATAAATATTTTTAAAGTTATGTTACTACATTTATCTAATACATTTTTTGATTTTAAAATTGTACTTGTACTAAAAATTACTCTAATTTTTCATCTTACTAAGTGGTGGAATAATGAAATCATGTTACATAGTTTGGGAAATAAGTCAGTTTTTGAAGTTCTTGACCTACGAATATGAGTACAGAAATTTGCCCCCTAGAATTCACATTCTAAAAGTTAAACTTAATGGTATGTGCTTATTATCCCAGGTCAGGAGTGACAGAGATAATGGGAATGCCTTGGAATAACTCACCAATTGGTCTTTCCCACTTGGCAAGCCACACCATTGGAAGACCCAGTCTGCAAAATCAAGGTGGACATTACAGAATAGCAGCTGTGGTTTTCTTCTGGCATCCATATGCACATACATAACATGCACATGAATACACACACACACACACACACACACACACATGCACACAATTAATCCTACTTCTGGATATTTTTATTAGGAACACTGTAAATACATCTGGAAGTTAAGCATCCTATATCATATATTAGGAAAATGTTAAATATGGCACCCTATTATTATTAAATAATGACCACTATGAAAATAATGTAAAGGTATAGATCATTTGTATGTTTCAGTCTGCTTCACTTTCTTATTATAAAGAGATATGGGAAGGACAACTACACACTTGGCAAAAAAGGATGGCTATCCTAAAGAATAGTAAAACATATGATTTTCATTTAATAATGATCGTCCAGTAAAAACAGAAAATAAATTAAGTGTATGATTGGAGTGAATTCAATGATGGGTCAAGAAAAAGAATGTAAGATGATATATTGAGAAGAAAATGAAGGGGGTAAAAGCTCCTCACAATCACATTCTTCCAATAAATGTTTGTGCTGTCATTGAAGAGCAGGAGAGATGCCAACTTAGAGATCCTGGGCCTGAAAAATGTTGAGGGCACTATGTCATGGAATTTGTACAAAAATTTTCTTAAAATTAATCTTTATAATATATGACTGTTATATCAAATAAAATCAAATAATAAAATAAATGAAATAGTAACTTTATAATAGTTAATACAGGTAAAACCTTCAAGACTATATTTTTGTGTGACTCATGAATTAATAAATAGTGGTGACTATTCCCATCACCTATATCATTATGGGTGATAAGTTATTGAAAAATATGTGGTTATATAGCAAAGTACACTTTTTTATTAAAATCTTTATTAAAACTCCATTTTAATAAAGACACATTGAGATAAACCTAGAAAATCGACAAACACTGACATATGAAAAGGTATTATCTATCAAATTTTATGGTAAAATCGTTCACATTTCTTTTTTTTTAACTGTTTTTTATTAGATATTTTCTTTATTTACATGTCATATGATATCTTCTTTCCCAGTTTCCCCTCTGAAAAAAAAGAAATAAAATAAAAATAAACAACAACAACAACAACAACAACAAAAACGTTCCCTTCCCCTCCCCCTGCTCACCAACCTACCCTTTCCCACTTCCTGGCCATGGCTTTAGAAAATGCAGTTTGTCATTTGACTATTAATATATACGAAGTTTAAGTGATAGCTTAAATGATGATCCGTATGATTTATCACTATTTAATGGCATTATTATGTTGATGTTGTATGGGTGTACTTTCAGCAATTAGACAGACAGCTCCAGATTTTTCTTGAGTATTGACTGTTATAGAAATGTCCTACATTTGCTTTGTCTGCTCTCAAGTCACTAAATATATAGATGTGTTAAGACAAAGTATAATATTGATTGCTACAAGTTCATAAACATATCAGTTATTAATAACTTCAGTATAAGTTATTTGGAGTCACTCCTAAAGTGGAGAAAAGGATTACCACAGCATTTTCATATCTAACATTTTCTTACTTTAAAAGTTTTTCAGACAACCTGTTCTCCCTCTTTTTGAAATATTTATGTAAGTTTCCAATTAAAAAATAAAGTTATATATATTTCTAATGTTAGAAAATCATGCTTCAAAGACACATATTCTACAAACATGAAGCTAAGCTAACTAACATGTATCATTTTTCATACAACTTGCAGATTAAGTTATGGGCATTTAAAAATCACTCAATCATTTTCAAGAATATAGTATATTATTGCTCCCAACATCCCTATGTCATGTTTACAATTTAACACCAGACAAATGGTTTAAAAATCACATAGAACAATTGTGAATTCTGATAATTCTGAGTAAAATAATACAAATCTTAGGGGTGGGAGGCTATGTCCCCCCATTTCACACCATTATTGTTTCTTCACTCATCAAAACTTCCTATTGTCCACAAAACCCAGGGTACTCACTTCTTTATGAATATCCTTTCTGCATCTGTGTTAGTAGTTTTAAAGGGAATGGTCATTTTCTAGAAGATAGATCTGACTTTCTTCATGATGATAATCATTCTGAAGCAATGAGTTTATAAATGGTTGGGGAAGAAGAACCTCCTACCCTGACACATCTAAGAATGAAACCCTGAATTTAACATTGGTTCATATACTGCACAGACTAAGGGACCTTCTCCTAGGAGCACACAATAATTCAGAGGCAGGTCCCGAAGGAACTTAACCCTCAAGGGTTTACACCTGAACGAATAAGCTTGAAATGATCTTTATAGCATTTTGGCCAAGAATTATTTTCTAACTGTATCTCATTCCAACATTTGTGTGAGTGTGTGTGTGTGTGTGTGTGTGTGTGTGTGTGTGTGTGTGTGTGAACATGTGTGTATGTTTCTGATCCTTATCATCATCTTTCTTCCATCAGAAGAGTAATGTCCCAGCAGGACTGGGAAAAAGACATTTCTGCCTCCCTTCTGAAATCATTTCATTTAAGCATGAACCCTAATCTCTGGATTATTCTTTTTCGTAATTGTCATGTTAAGTAAGTCAAGAATGTCTGTGTCATATTCCTTTGTTCTCCAAAGTAAAAGCAACAATCTCTGGTTGACATAGATACTTGACATGTGTGCTCAGAACTTCCTAATTGATAGTTGTTTATCATTATTATGGACCTGGAACATACTGGAGCAGATTATAACCAGACATAAATATGAAAAAACAGATCTTAGAATTTGGTTATCTCTAGGTTTAAAAAATTACAACAGCTGTTGAGCTGCAAAAAAAATCTAGAGCTGTTGTAATTTTTTTCAAAAATGAAGTTATCAAGAAAAGTAAGAAGGTTTTGATAAACTGAAGAAGAAATAAAACCCATGAATAGATTAAGAGCAACAGAAAAACAAGAAAAAATTGCCCATTAAAAAGAAGGTATAAGGCTGGCTGACACAGATTACCAACCTTAGTCACCATTGCCCTTGAAATTCTTATTGTTTGTCCCAACAGGAGATCTAATACAACGTCCCAAAATATTTCATTAGCAGCTTATTTTGTGGATATAGTATTGATTTTTTATTTGTAGTGTATTTATTTACGGTATTCATTTATAGTATTATAGGAAGCAGTAAATTTGAATACAACTATATTAACTTTAGACTAAGCATATTTTGAGCCAATGAAAACAATAACACAAAAGAAGATAACTCTATACTTATAATAGAACTAAACTATCATAAAAATGTTGCTCTCCTAAATATTTAGGAAATTGAGGAAAACAGATCCTCAAAATATTGTAGTAGAAACTTTAAGGAGAAACAAATGCATTCACAATTGGAATGGGAGATTTCAATAGAATTCTCTCAATAATTCACATAACAATTTGTTTTAAATATCAAGGAGTATAAAGAACTTATGCAATAATATATACATAAACATTGACAGAGCATTTAAACCAAGAGTACTAGTGTGTCCAGTTATTAAATACACTTCATGTAATCATCAAGAGAGACTATATTTTTGACTTATTACCCCCTTTGTTGGAAATATACTCTTCTCTCATACAACATATCCTGATTGCAGCTTTCTTTTCTTCTACACATCACCTCCTCCACCTTCCCTGACATCTTGATCCACTTCCACTTTGTGTCTCTTCGGAAAACCAAAGGCTTCTAAGAGATATTGAAAAATCTTTGTTTAGATCTGTTCCCCATTTTAGTTGTATTATTTGGGTTTTTAATACAAATATTCTTGGATTCTTAATATATTTTAGACATTAGTACTCTATAAGATGGGGACTTAAAAATCAACTTATCATGTAAATTAATAAAAGATTTTTTCTCAGTCTGTAATCTGCTTCCTTGCCTGAATAACAGTGCCCTTTGCCATACATAGTCTTTTCAATTTCATGAGGTCCCATTTATTAATTGCTAATCTTAGTACTTGAGCTCTTGTTCTATTGCAGAAAGTCATCTCCTGTGCCAAAGAGTTCAAGGCTCTTCACTATTTTCTCTTCTATCAAGTTCAGTGTCTCTGGTTTTATATTGAGATCTTTGAAATACTTGGATTTGAGTTTTGTGCACAGTAATAAATATGGATCTATTTGCATTCTTCTACATGCAGATGGCCAGTTTGACAAAACCATTTGTTAAAGATGCTGTCTTTTTTTTCCAATGTGTATTTCTGAATTTTTTATCAGAAATCAGGTGCCTAAAGTTATGGAGATTTGTGTCTGGGTCTTCAATTTGATTACATTGATCAACATGTCTTTTTATGCCAATACCATGCATTTTTATTAATTTAACTCTATAGTATTTGAAGTCGAATAGGATCAAACTTCCAGCAGTTCTTTTATTTTGAAAGATATTGTTTTAGCTTTTCTAGGTTTTTCTTTTTTTTTTTCATATGAAGCTGTGAATTGTTTTTTTCAAATGTGTGAAGAATTGTGTTGGAATTTTGATGAGGATTGCATGAAATCTGCTTTTGGTAGAATGGCTGTATTTAATATGTTAACCCTACAAACCTATGAGCATAGGAGATCTCTCCATCTTCTGATATCATCTTTCAATTTCTTTCCTCAAAGACTTGAAGTTCTGTTTTAATCATACAAGTCTTTCATTTGCTTGGTTAGAGTTATCCCCAAGATACTTTATATTATTTGAGGCTATCATTAAAGACAATGTGTGTCTGATTTATTTCTGAGACCATATAGGAGTACAATGGATTTCATGAAGCAATTTTGTATCTAGCTACTGAAATGTTTACCACCTACAGAAGTTTTCTGTTAGAATTTATAAAGTAACATATGTTTACTATCAAATGTTTTCCTAATAAAAATACTTTGAGCTCTTCCTATTTGTAAATATAACTTTTATTTCCCCTGATGATGGGATGGGATAAGATCTATACCCAAGATCTGTGAATACATTAATTGAGCTAAGCCCAGATCATTTCCATCTCTAACTATTCCTAGGACTAGGCCTGGAAGCTTTGTCCTTTATTCAATTTAATCTTGCATCTTAATTCTGCTAACTGAGGCCTAGAATGTTTCAGCCTCTGAGACTTACTGCTGAATATGCTCACCCTTTCTAGTTCTTTCTGAAATCTGGCTATCTGCTTCAATTCAGCTGTTTCTGGCTCAACCTCATCTCTAAGCTGACTGATTAAATCTGGTTTTCCTTATCTTCTCACTGAATTGCTCTTCTTGACCTCAAACTAACTCTGGCAGTCTTTTCTAATCTTCTGGCTCATTCTTTTCTCTGGCTCATTCTGTCTACATCTACGACCTATCTCTGTAGAATTGTCATGGTTAAAACTGCCTTCTCTCTCTTCTCTATTCTGCTCCATCAAGTTGACTTTCTTTCTGTGCTGTTCTCTCATGAGAGTTGGGCATACCCTATCTCTGACTTATTCTGTCAAATCTTCCACTGATTCTTCATTTTATCTGTCCTCAACTAGACATCACTTTCAAACATGGCTGCTTCTTCTACAAACTAACCTTACCTACATTGTTTGGGATCCCAAAACAAATGGACTGGAAACTGCCCCTGTATCTCTTGCCTGACTGTGGATCCAGATCCTCTAGCTGAATTGCCTTGTCTGGTCTCAGTGGGAGAGGATTCTTCCAGTACTGCAGGGACTTGATTTGCCAGGGTGGGATGACACCAGGAGATCCCCTTTTTAGAGAAGAGGTAGGAAAATTGTAGATGGAGATATAAAATAGAAAACAGGTGGGATAGGAGAATTGATATTGGGATGCAAACAAATAATAAATAAATTATTTATTCAATGGATTAATTAATTTAATTTAATAATTCATTATTTTTCAAAGGTATGTATTAATGGAGTATATGTATTTCAGCCAGAGAGATGGAAGGTTCTGTGTTCCATCCAGAACACACAGACCTAGAAAATCTTTGGGTGTGATCCCTAGCCAGAGCAACCATGCTACTATATTCAAATATCTCTTTAGCCCATCACCCTTCTGCTCTGCACCTCTACATGTACCCAAAGCAGATCCACATGCCCACTCCCTGACCCCACAGCCTGGTCTGGCTCCCAGGAGCACTGCTCTAACCAGGGACACAGGAAGCCTGCTCTATTCAGAGACTGCACTCTCTGACTCCCAAAAGAACTGATCTGACCCAGGACACAAAGCTCTACTTGCTTCCAAGGAGGCCTGCTCCAATATGAGACACCCAGGCTAGTTAACATCAGAGACAGCCAGATAGCAAAAGGCAAGTACAAGGATATAATAAACAGAAGCCAAAGCAATTTGGCAGCAACCAAAGCAGTTCTACCACAACAAGCCCTGAATAGTCTAACACACCTGAAGAGCAAGATGCTGACCATAAATTCCATCTCATGAAAATGATAGAGGCCTTTAAAGGGCATATAAAAATTCCCTTAACAAAATACAGAAAAAAAAATCAAACAGGTACAAGCCCTTAAAGAGGAAACAAATAAATCCCTTAAAGAAATGCAGGAAAATACAAACAGGTAAAGGAATTGAACAAAATGGTCTAAAACATAAAAATGGAAAGAAAGCCATACATAAATCACAAATAGAGGCAACTTTTGAGATGAAAAATTTAGGAAAGAGAAGAGAAACTACAGACACAACCATCACCAAGAAAAAGTGAAAGAGATGGAAGAGAGAATCTTGGGCATAGAAAATACAATATATTGATACATCAGTCAAAGACAATATCAAGTGAAAAATGTTCTGAACTTAAACATCCAGGAAATATTGGAACACAATGAAAACAACAAATCTAAGAATAATGAGAATAGAAGATGGTAAAGATTACAACTACAAAGGGGAAAAAAATCATAGAAGAAAACTTCTCAGACTACAGAACACCCAATAGATTGTACCAGAAAAGAAAATCCTCCTGCCACATAATAATCAAAGCACTAAATGTACAGAACAAAGAACGAATATTAAAAGCTCTAAGGGGAAAAGACCAAATAATAAATGAAGGCAAACATATCAAAATTACATCTGACTTCTCAATAGAGAAGCTAAAACACAAAAGATCTTTGACAGATGTTTTTCAGACCTTAAGAGACCAAAGATGCCATCCCAGACTACTATACCCAGCAAAACTCTCAGCCATTGTAGATTGAGATACCAAGATATTCCATAATAAACCAAATATCAACAGTATCTCTCCACTAATCCAGCCCTACAGAAGATACTAGAAAACTCCTACAAAAAGGAATGTAACTGTGCCCAAAAAAGCACACACACACACACACACACACACACAAACACACACACACACAAAATCTCATAACAAACTCAAAAGAAAAGACTCACACACACACACACACACACACACACACACACACACTCACATACACACTAATGTGCACATAATAATACCAACAACAAAATAACAAGAACTAATAATCATTGGTCATTAATATCTCTTAACATCAATGGATACAATTTCCCAGTCAAAATACACAGGCTAATTGACTGGAAGTTTTCCAATCAAACAGTTCTAAGAAACAAGGAGTAGCCAATTTAATATCCAATAAAAAAAGACTTTCAACCAAGAGTTATCAAATGAAATCCTCATCAAAGGAAAAATTCACCAAGATGAAGTCACAGTTCTGAACATCCATGTCCCAAATGCAAGGTCACCCACATTTGTAAAAGAAACTTTATAAAAGCTCAAAACACAACAATCCTGAACCATAAAAGAACTTTGGGTGAAATCACCATCACTGACTACAAAACAATACTGATTAAAAATACATAGTATTGGTACAGAAACAGACACATTCATCAATGGAATCATATTGGAGATTCAGAAAAAAACCCACGTACCTATGGGCACTTGATCTTTGACACAAAATAAGTAAAAATAACAGAAATATTAAAAAGTCATAAAAACACAGTGGAAAAAGGAGATCATCTTTAACAAATGATGCTAGTATCACTGGTGATCTGCATGTAGAAAAATGCAAATGATCCACATTTATGACTCGGTAGAAAGCTCAAATCCAAGTGGATCAAGGACCTCAACAGAAAGCCAGATATACTGAATCTAATAGAAGAGAAAGTTGGGAAAAGCCTCGAACACATTGGCACAGGGAAAATTTTCCTGAACAGAACACCAATGCCTCAGGCTCTAATATCAACAATGGGTAAATAGGACCTCATGAAACTGAAAATCTTCTGTAAGCAGAGGACACTCTCAATAGGACAAAACTGCACTTTAGATTAGGAAAAGTTCTTAACTAACTCTATATCTCACAGGGCTAAAATCCAAAAAACCAAATAACCCAATTTTAAAAATGTGGTACAGAGCTAAACAGAAAATTCTCAATAGAGGAATCTCAACTAGCTGAGAAGCACTTGAAGAAATGTTCAACATCATAGCCATCGGGGAAAGGCAAATCAAACAACCCTGAGATATCACCTCACAACAATCAGAATGGCCAAGATAAAAACTCAAGGAACAGCACATTCTGGTGAGGATGTAAAGAAAGGAGAACACTGCTCCATTGCTGGTTGGATTGCAAACTGGTACAACTGCTCTAGAAATCAGTCTTGCAGCTCCTCAGAAAACTGAAAATAGTTCTACCTGAAGACCCAGCAAGCTATACTGCTTCTTGGCATATATTCAAAAGATGCTCCACAATATCACAAGGACATATGCGCCAATTGATCATAACAGCCTTATTCTTAATAGCCAGAAACTGGAAGCATCTCAGATATCCATCAACCAATAAATGGATACAGAAAATATACATTAACACAATGAAATACTAGTCAGCTATTATAAACAAGGACATCATGAATGTTGCAAGCAAATGGAAGGAACAAGGTTACCCTGAGTGAGGTAACCCAGATCAAAAAGGACATGCATGATATGTACTCACCAATAAATAGATATTAGCCAAAAAGTACAGAATACCTGTATATACCTCACAGACCCTAAGAAGTTAAATAAGAAGGAAGGCCCAAGTGAGGATGTTTCAATTCCACTTAGAAGGAGGAATAAAACAGTCGTGGGAGGTAGAGGGTAGGAAAGGTGGGAGATGTGAGGAGGAAGTAGAAAAGGGGGCAGGATCTAGTATGTGGGAGACAAGACAAAAGTCCAAAAATACAGGAGAATGAATGGAAATATGCGGCTTCTGTGGTAGGGAGCATGGTGGGAACCTGTAGAAAATCCCAGAGTCCTTGGAAAGAGGAAGCTCCCAGGACTCAGTGTGGGTGACCTTAGCCAAAATGCCCAACAGTGGAGATATGGATGCTGGTGAGACCACCTCCAGTAGTTTTTTATTTTATTTTATTTTTGGTTTTGTTTGTTTGTTTGTTTGTTTCTTGAGACAGGGTTTCTTTGTATAGCCCTGGCTGTCCTTGAACTCACTCTGTAGACCAGACTGGACTTAAACTCAGAAATCTGCCTGCCTCTGCCTCCCAAGTGCTAGGATTAAAGACGTGGGCCACCACTTCCGGGCCATTTACATGTCTTTTAATTTGAATATTCTCTCTGCCTTTAGATAATTTGGATAAGAGTTTGTTTAGGAACTAAAAACAAATATTAAATATACTCTCTGATACAATTGATGGGAAGGAAATATTTCTCAAATCATTTCACACCAAAGTTAGTATGATAAATACCAAAACCACAAATGGATCCTTTAGAAAATCTACACACTAGTATACTTCATAGTGGTAACCAAAATGACCCTATGCTAAATTTTAGCAAACTAGTGCGATGGAGAGACTAAACAATTAAGAGAGATTTTTGGCTTTTGCAAAAGACCTAAATAGATTTCCAGAAGTGATATGGGAGCTCACAACCATCTGTAACTCCACTTTCGGAAGATCCAATGCCTTCTTCTGGATTTTATGGACATTGAACACACATGATACACATATAAACATTGCTGCTGGCCGGCCAGTCTGGGCCTCCTTCAACCCATGGAGGAACAGGGTCCTAGTCAGATCGACAAGATGTAGGCAAAGAAATGATGGCAAACACAACACATGGAAGTGCAGGATCTGAATGTATTTCTCAAAAATGGCATCAGACTTTTACAGTCATTACAAAAGAGAAAAGAAAAATCTGGCAGCTCAGCGGTTGAGGTACCTCTGAGGCCACCTGAAGCACACTGGGTCTAAAGCAGCCACCTCTTCTGGAAAGGTGCTGCACTCCCTGGGTCTGAGTGCTCTGGGCCCGGGGGCGGGGGTAGTGGGGGGAGAAGGCTTCTGACCGCATGAAGCTCAAAGCTCGAATGCTCTGTCTCAAATGCTCGAATCTCAAATCTGAATGTGTCCAAAGTGAAAACTAGGCTTATATAGTATACAGAAAACAGGGTGAATGACAAAAGTCATGTACACAGGTGAAGACCACATCAAGGTCAGTAAGATCAGACAGCAAGACAGAAGTCACGTAGGCAAGTGACAGTCACATCAAGGTCAGTAAGATCAGACATCCAGGTGCAAAGCAGAAGAGCAGTGATGCCCTTCCCACTGGGGCTATCTTGGCAGTCCCAAGCTAATTCTCTGGGTCTGTCAGAGGCAAGCACCAGGAAGTCCTGAAGCACCAGCAGTCCCTGAGAATGCCCTTAGGTGAGGGAAGCTCTCATTAAAGGAAAGGCCCTCCAGAGACTGCCCCACCTAGGAATCCATCCCATCTGCAGACACCAAACCCAGACACTATTTCTGATGCCTAGAAGCATTTGATGATAGGCGCCTGGTATTGTTGTACACTGAAAGGCTCTGCCAGAAGCTGACCAATACAAATGTGGATGCGTGCAGCCAACTTTGGAGTGAGCATGCAGACCCCAATTACTTTCTGGTATGTAAAACAATTCTGTCTTCTGTGGGACTGCTCTGAGAATTCTAACTATGTTTACAAGTTAGCAATAGTGCCTGACCTCTATTGCTAACTCTGAGGACACCCTGTCTGATAAGGCATCTTCCTTGTGAGAAATTCCAAGCTAACAACAGCTTGGTAATAAATTAGGATATATTGGAATGCTGTGCTGGCCAGGAAACAATGTTTAATCTTAGTTTTAACTATTTACGAATCATTTCTTGGGGCACCTTTTTGCCTGAATAAGAAGGCATGTTGAGTATTGGAAAGACTAATTGGGAACATGTCTGAGTTAGGAGATGCCAGAGACTGACTGAATACCCAGGAGGCAAACTCCCTTCGAAGCTGTATGCCTCTGTTCCGTGTTCAGGCCTTCAAGCCTGACACTGCAGACTTTACTGGAGTAGGTGATTGGGCATGACAAAACATGCAGGCAAATACACATACAATAAAAATAAATTATACGAAAGCTTTAGCAAACTGAATCCAATAATATAATTATATAGTGTATGTATGTTCTAGAAAGGTGAGTTTTATATAATATTTAAATTTTCACAGTAGCTCACCATTAATTAAAAGGAATATAACTATTTCTGAAGATCCAATATGAAAGCATTTCAAGGTTTCAAACATCCATCTCTAATAAAAATGTTAATTAAAATAAGAGTAGACAGAAAATCTCTCCACCTGATACAGGCAATTTAGAAAAAAAAAATTACAACTACCACTCTCCCCTACACTGAAGACTGTATGATTCAATAACTTACATGGCACATTCTGGTAACAGGAGAGCTAGTCCACAGGGAAAGAAAATTCAAGTGAGGTCTAGTTATGGTCTCAGGAACCTGTTTCTGGCACTTTGCAATAGGGACTTACCTTACACTTCTAGGAAGTGAGTCAAGGCTACAGCCATAGGCTGTACATATTGAGGGTCTCTTGAGTAACCCTAACCAAAAGCTCAAGAGAGGGGTTCTCATGTCTGGTGTTGGTGCTTTTGGCTAAGTCTTTGGCTTTTGAGGGAGCACCGTCAGGGAAAATGAGAAAAGTTTATTCAAATATTTACTTATATTTATACACTGAATTACATGTATGATTAATTCCCAATTCTGGTAAACAGTACTGTGATTCCTTGTTGTTATTTTAACTCACTCCTCCCTTTTTCTGTACTTACATCTTTCCCTCTTCTCAAAGGAGCTCTTTGTTACCCATTTCTCCTATCAGATCATTTGTACCCTGAAACTCCTCCTTTAGTCACCTTCCATCTTCTACTGCATTTACCCTATTCTACCTACTTAAAGAACCACCAGTTTCTTCCTTTGAGGTTGCAAAGCCTTTCAGCTCCTTCAGTGCTTCACCTAACTCCTCCTTTGGGGTCTGCGTGCTCACTCCAATAGTTGGCTGCAGGCATCCACATTTGTATTGGTCAGCTTCTGGCAGAGCCTTTCAGAGTACAACAATACCAGGCTCCTATCATCAAATGCTTCTAGGCATCAGAAATAGTGTCTGGGTTTGGTGTCTGCAAATGGGAGGGATTCCTAGGTGGGGCAGTTTCTGGAGGGCCTTTCCTTTAGTCTCTGCTCCATTTTTTGACCCTGCATTTCCATTTGACAGGACCAACTCTGGGTTAATAATTTAGAGATGGGGGGTGTGCCCATCCCTTAACCAGGGGCTGTGCCTATCCAGTAGATATGGTCTCTAGAGGTTCTATCTCCCCTTCGTTGGGTATTTCAGCTAATGTCATCCCTGTTAGGTTCTGGGAATCTCTTGGGTCTCTGGCATCTGGGACTTTCTAGTTAATACTCCCAATTCCCCATCCCCCATTGCTACATACCTCCATTCAAATTCCTGGCCCTCAGTATTTCTTTCATTCTCCTCCAACATCTATCCTGCTTCCCTTTTCTTTTTCCTTCTCCTTCCTTTATCCCTTCCAGATCCCTCCCTCACTCTACCTCCTAAGATTATTTTCTACCCTCTTCTGTGTAGGACTGAAGCATCCACATTTTGGTCTTCCTTCTTCTTGGGTTTCATATGATCTGTGAGTTGTATTGTGGGTACTTTGATATATTTTGGCTACAATCCACTTATTACTGAGTACATATCATGTATGTTCTTTTGTGACTAGGTTACCTTACTCAGAATGATATTTTCTAGTTCTAACCATTTGCCTAAGAATTTCATGAAGTCATTGTTTTTAATAGCTAAATGGTACTCCATTATGTAACTATATCACATTTGCTGTACCATTTCTCTGTTGAAGGACCTCTGGGTTCTTTCCAGGTTCTGGCTATTATAAATAAGGCTACTATGAACATAGAGGAGCATGTGTCCTTATTATATGTTGGAGCATCTTTTGGGTATATTCCCAGGAGTGGTATAGCTGGGTCTTCAGGTAGATCTATTTCCAATTTTCTGAGGAGCCACCAGATTGCAATCCCACCAACAAATGGAGGAGTGTTTCTCTTTCTCCATATCTTCACCAACATCTGCTCTAACATGAGTTTTTTATCTTAGCCATTCTGAGTGATATGAGGTGGATCTCAGGATCATTTTGATTTGCATTTTCTTTGATTATTAAAGATGTTGAACATTTCTTTAGGTGCTTCTCAGTCATTCCATACTCCTCAGTTCATAATTATTTGTTTAGTTCTGTACCACATTTTTAAATGGATTATTTGGTTCTCTGCAGTCTAACTTTTTGAGTTCTTTGTATATACTGGATATTAGCCCTCTACCAGATGTAGGGTTGATAAAGATCTTTTCCCAATCTGTGGGATACGTTTTTGTCCTATTGACAGTGCCCTTTGCCTTATAGAAGCTTTGCAATTTTATGAGGTCCCATTTGTCAATTCTTGATCTTAGATCATAAGCCGTTGGTGTTCTATTCAGGAAGTTTTCTCCTGTGTCCATGTATTTGAGGCTCTTCCCCACTTTCTCTTCTATTCATTTCAGTGTATCTGGTTTTATGTGGAGGTCCTTGTCCCACTGGGACTTGACCTTTGTATAAGAAAATAAGAATGGATCAATTTTCATTCTACATGCTGACCTCCAGTTGAACCAGCACCATTTGTTGAATATGCTTTTCCCACTACATTGTTTTAGCTCCTTTGTCAAAGATCAACTCACCATATGTGTGTGATTTCATTTCTATGTCTTCAGTTTTGTTCCATTGATCTACCTGCTTGTCTCAGTACCATGCAGTTTTTATCACTATTGCTCTGTAATACAGCTTGAGGTCAGGGATGGTGACTCCCCCAGAACTTCCTTTAGAGTTGAGAATAGTTTTCACTGTCCTGGGTTTTTGATATTCCAGATGAATTTGAGAATTGCTCTTTCTAACTCTAAAAGGAATTGAGTTGGAATTTTGATGGGGATTGCATTGAATCTGTACATTGCTTTCAGCAAGATGGCCAGTTTTATTATATTAATCTTGCCAATCCCTGAGCATGGAAGATCTTTCCATCTGCTGAGATCTTTGATTTCTTATTTCAAGTCTCTGAAGAAAGACTTCAGAGTGGACAGCCTTGTCAAGGGCCTGATTTCAGTGGGGTTGCCTCAAGTTTTTCTCCATTTAGTTTGATGTTGGATACTGGTTTGCTGTATATTGCTTTTACTATGATTAGGTATGGGCCTTGAATTCCTGGTCATTCTAAGATTTTTATCATGAAGGGGTATTTAATTTTGCCAAATGCTTTCTCAGCATCTAATGAGATGATCATATGTTTTTTTTCTTTGACTTTATTTATACAACAGATTACATTGATAAATTTCTGTATATTGAACCATCTCTGCATCCCTGGGATGAAACCTACTTAATCATGATGTATAATAGTTTTGATTATTTTTGAGAATTTTACTGAGTATTTTTGCACTGATTTTCATAAGGGAAATTGGTCTGAAGTTCTCTTTCTTTGTTGGGTCTTTGTGTAGTTTAGGTATAAGTGTACTTGTGGCTTCATAGAATGAATTGTGTAGGGTTCCTTCTGTTTCTAGTTTGTGGAATAGTTTGAAGAGTATTGGTATTACGTGTTCTTTGAAGGTCTGATAGAATTGTACATTAAATCTACCTAGTCCTGGGCTTTTTTGTTGGCAGATGTTTAATGATTGATTCCATTTCTTTCGAGCATATATGACTGCTTAGATTGTTTCCTTGATACTCATTTAACTTTGGTATTTAGTATCTGTCTAGAAAATTGAACATTTCATCCAGATTTTCCAGTTTTGTTGAGTATAGACTTTTGTAGTAGTATCTGATTTTTTTAAATTTTCCTAGTTTTCTTTTGTTATAGCTCCCTTTTCATTTCTGATTTTGTTAATTTGGATACTGTCTCTGTGTCCTCTGGTTAGTCTGGCTAAGGGCTTATCTATCTTGTTCATTTTCTCAAAGAACCAGCTCCTGGTTTTGTTGATTCTTTGTATAGTTATTTTTGTTTCTACTTGGTTAATTTCAGCCCTGAGTTTGATTGTTTTCTCCTGTCTTCTCCTCTTGGGTTTATTTGCTTCTTTTTGTTCTAGAGCTTTCATGTGTGCTGTCAAACTGCTAGTGTATGCTCTCTCCAGTTTCTTTTTAGAGGCACTCAGAGCTATGAGTTTTCCTCTTAGCACAACTTTCATTATGTCCCATAAGACTGGGTATGTTATACCTTCATTTTCATTAAATTCTAAAAAGTCTTTAATTTCTTCCTTTATTTCTTCTTTGACAAAGTTGTTATTGAATAGACTATTGTTCAGCTTCCATGTGTATGTGGGCTTTCTGTTGTTTTTTATGCTTTTGAAGACCAGCTTTAATCTGTAGTGATCTGTTAAGTTACATAGAATTATTTCAATCTTCTTTTGTCTGTTGAGGCTTGTTTTGTGGCCAATTATATGGTCAGTTTTGGAGAAGGTACCATGAGGCATTGAGAAGAAAGTATATTCTTTTGCTTTAGGATGAAATGTTCTATAGATCCATTTGGTTCATAACTTCTATGAGTTTCATTGTGTCTCTGTTTAGTTTCTACTTCCATGATATCTCCATTGCTAAGAGTGGGGTGTTAAAGTCTCCCACTATTATTGTGTGGGATGCAATGTGTGCTTTGAGCTTTAGTAAAGTTTCTTTTATCAATGTGGGTGTCCTTGCATTTGGAGCATACATGTTAAGAATTGAGGATTCTTCTTGGTAGGTTTTTTCCTTTGATGATTATGAAGTGTCCTTCCTTATCTTTTTTGAGGACTTTTGGTTGAAAGATGATTTTATCCGATATAGAATGGCTACTCCAGCTTGTTTCTTGGGACCATTTGATTGGAAAATTGTTTTGCAGCCCTTTACTCTGAGGTAGTTTTTGTTTCCAACAGTGAGTTGCTTTTCCTATATGCACAAAAAGGCTGGGTCCTATTTACATATCCAGTCTGTTAGTCTATGCCTTTTTATTTGGCAGTTGAGTCCATTGATGTTTAGAGATATTAAGGAATAGACATCGTTGTTCCCTGTTGTTATGATGCTATTATTTTGTGGTTATCTTCTTAGGATTTGTTAAAAGAGATATTAAAGAAAAGAGATTGTTGCGTCCTGTTACTTTTCTTGTTAGAGGTTGAATTATGTTTGTGTGGCTTTTGGGTTTGTGTGGCTTTTGGTTTAAAGAAGATTAATTTACTGCAGTTTCTAGGGTGTTGTTTCCCCCCTTGTGTTGGTGTTTTCCATCTATTATCCTTTGTAGGGCTGGATTTGTGTAAAGATATTATGTAAATTTCATTTTGTCATGGAATATCTTGATTTCTGAATCTATGTTAATTGAAAGTTTTGCTGGGTATGGCAAGCTCGGCTGGCATTTGTGTTCTCTTAGGGTCTATATGACATCAACCCAGTATCTTCTGGCTTTTGTAGTCTCTATTGAGAAGTCTGGTGTAATTCTGAACACAAAGAGGCAAACATACCCAAGATGAGTAGACAACATGTATATTGTGGGATAGTCATGCTAATTGCTATGAGAATGTGGGAGAACATGATAATTTATTATATTATATATATTGTTTTGTTATATTTTGTTCTTACTTATGAAGAATACAAAAAAGGGTTTAAGAACATTTGAACACTTCTAGAATTGTTCAAGACTATATGCATTCTTAGTAAAATTTGAGGCAAATCAGTTCAAATAACGTGACACAAATGATTTAATAAATGTGAACAAAATGCAGGACTTACAGAGATACTGCATTTTCAATGTTCAAACTGAACAGGCTATTCCTCCTCAACCTCTGTTTCAAGCACATTCTATAGTCCAAAATGCAATGTACTCACATCCTTAAGGATATCCTTTCTGCATCTTCTTTATTTACTTCAAGGCAATGATCACTTTCTAGAGGGTAGAAGAAATTTAAACGGCTTTCATGGCAGTGAACCTTCTGAGATGTATGACTTTCCAGGAAGTCGATACAAAAGCTAAACTTCCTATCCTGGTGGGCATAGATGCAAAGAGAGAAAACTTGATCTGAACAATGGTTCACTTAATTCACAAAATAAAAAAAAATCTTGATCCTGGGACTTTACAATTATTCAGAAGCAGGTCCCCAAAGAAATTAAACCTCAAGGGTTTACATCTGAAGGGACAAAATCAACTAGATATCAACATTTTGACGAAGTACAATTTGTTTAAGTGTATCTTTTCTCAAAGAGAATAATCTTAATGAAATTGTTTATGAGTAGGGTATGAGTGTGAGTGTGAGTGTGTGTGGGGAGGGGAGGGTGCATATGTACATACACATTTCTTCAGAGGCTCACTGGTAAAATATCCCTCTTCCTTTTACTTGGAATCATTCTTGAATAGATTATGTTAATTACAAAGATATTACATCATATTCCATCCAAGCGTTTAAGCTTCTTTGATCACATTCCCATTGATACTAGTATTGCTAAATGCTATTAATATGCTAAAAGATTAAAATAATAAATTCAAGTCAGCTAATTTTCAAATCAAAACATTACATCAAAATAGGAAAACTAGAAGCTTTAGATTGGGAAAGTATATTTATATCATACATGTGTATAATATATGGTAGGCTATAGTGCTTCAATTCATTTGTATATTGGGAATTAATCTCTGAGTATCATCATCTTCATTTCACATCAAGATCTTATGTGATTAGATTACGTTTCTATCTTCTAGCTGATTTTATTGAAAATAGTGTTTTCACACAATATATTCTGATCACAGTCCTCCCCCTTATTTCTTCCTACGTGTTCCTCACTCCAGCCATCCAACATCAATAATCTTTCTGTCTTTAGAAAACAAGTGGGCAAATAAAATCTAAAATCATAATAAAACAAAACAAATAAAGGAAAACCATTAGGAACACATGAACACTAATATACAAACACTCACACACACACACACAACATATAAAAACACAAAAGAGGAAACCATAATCTATAAGCAAAGCAAAACAAAACAAAACAAACAAATCAAAAGAGTAAGAAGCTGAGCAGTGGTGGGTGGTGGCACATGCATTTAATCCTGCCATTCAGGAGACAGAAGAAGGTGAATCTCTAAATTCAAAGCTAGGCTGGTCTATAGAGTGAGTTCCTGGCAGCCAAGTGGCTATGAAGAGAAACGTTGTCTCAAAATACAAAAACAAAAAACAACCAACCAAACAAACAAACAAAAATGATTTAAAATGAGCAAACAAAGTAATATGAGATTTTTTTAAAAATTCTACCTAAAACACAATTGAGTTTGTTTGATGTTGCCCATCTAATGTTGCCAGGCGGCCCCCCTCAAGTGTGGTTTATATATCCATTGATGCAACATGGAAAAAAAAAACCTATTTTTTCTGTCATAAGCACTTGTAAATTGGAAATAGCTTGTTGATTATGAAAAGGAGCTAACAATCTTCCCTTAGGTACTGAGACAACATCTGACTTGGACTTCTGCATGCCCTGTATATGATATCATAGACTCTGTGAGTTCATATGTGCATCAGAGCTCTTGTGTCTAGAAGGTGCTCTATCTTTAGTGTTACTCATCATCACTGGCTTTTACAATCTTTCTGCCTCCACCTCCTCCTCCATATAGAACTCTGAGCCCTAGAGGAAGAGGCTTAAAAAGACATCCCATTAAGGACTGGGTGTTCCAAACTCTCTGATTCCCTGCACGTTTTCCAATTGTGAGTTTCTGTATTAGTTCACGTCTCCTGAAGGAGAAAAGTTCTGTGATGATGACTGAGAAAGGCACTGATCTATAGGTATAAAAGGATGTACTTGGGAGTCATTTTATTATTATGGTACTTTAAAAAAGAGTAGTATTTGGCTTTCCCTGAGATCCATGACGTATCTCGTTTGAGTGTTTTGGCCACCCATGCAGTGTCAGAGTGGGTCTTACATCCTGTTTGTACCACTATTGCACCAGGTTATCATGCACACAGGCCACTGTTACAGATTTCAGGGTTCGTTACTAGTTTACAGTATACCTTTCTCCTCTGGTTGAATGTAGAGTACTTTCCAGTAGCATGAACATTAACTAGTAGTGGTAAAAGTTCTAGTTAAACTCAAGAACAACTCTTCTATGTGCAACACATTATATAGGTGTTGTCTTCAGCAATACATATTTACTATAAGATTGTGGATTGCATCTCATACCCATGATGATAGTCTGAGTTGTTTAGATGTTCTCATTTAGCCCTGTTGCCCAACATTTCCATGATAGTTCATTCCTGTCACTGAAGATTCACTTAGCAACAAAAGATATCTATCTACTTGGGGCTTTGTTTCCCCTGTTTTGGTGACTCTTTTATGTATGTACATATTTAAAGAAGCTACCACTGTGGTAGGTTTCCCAATGACCCCCTAAAATAGCCATAAGTGAATTCCTCCTTTTTCCAGGTCTTCTCTCCCCCTTTCCATTTAATTCTCTCATTTAACTATGTATTTTATTTCCCTTTCTTTGGGAGACTTTCCTCTGTCCCCTACTACTTTACACTATACCAAATCTCTGTGGTTATTCAGATTGTAGTGTCCTAATAAAGGCTTAACAGCCAACATCCACATGTAAGAAAATACATAACATATTTCTCTTTTATTAATCTATATTAGTAGATAAATAATATTTCATTATGTAAATATATCACATTTGAATTACCCTTTCATCTATTGATTGATATAAATGCCATTCCCAAATTCTCTCTGTTAAAAATAGGGCGGCAAGGAATACAAATGAGCAAGTGTCTCTGTATTATCTGATAGAGTTCTTTGGGTATATACCCAAGAGTAGTATAGTTGGATCTTGTGCTAGATCAATTCCCAGATCCCTGGGGAACCAACATACTGATTTTCCTAGTAGTTGTACAAGTCTGCAATCCTACCAGAAATGGAAAAATGTTCCCCTTACTCTACATTCCCACCAGCATGAGCCGTCACTTGTCTTGATGATCTTGGGCATTCTAAGGGATGTAAGATGAAATCTCAAAGTAGTTTTGATTATTATATTTTCCTGTTGTCCATTGATTTTGAACTTATTTTTAAGTGTTTCATAGTCATCTGATTGTCCTATATTAAGATATTTTCTGCCTTCCGGTCTCTCTGGTCTCTTGAGCAGACCTTGGGCTCAAGCTCAGCAGCCAGTCCCACAAAACCCAGGGGAAACTCCACTTCCAGGCTCTCTAACATGCCCAGGATCAGAAGTGAGGATGACCCAATATCTGTCCCAATACCGGGAGTAACTGGGACCAGCAAGACCCAGGCACACAGGAACTCCAGCAGCCCAGTGGCTCAGGTTCCTTCCAGTCTGTTTAGGCTACTGCCCTGAGCAGACCTTGGGCACAAACTCTGCAGCCAGTCCAAAATACCCAGGGGAAGCTCCACTCCCAGGTGCTCTAACAAGGCCAGGATCACAGGATCCCAGAATCACAGGATCCCAGAGACAGCTTGATTTGAGCACAACCAGCATCACAGGAAGGACAGGTTCCAGTTAGATTTAGCAATGGTAGGTAGCACTAGAGATAACCAGATGTCAGGGGCAACCTTAAGAATATAAACAACACAAACCAAGGTTACTTGGTATCATCAGAACGCAATTCTCCCACCATAGCAAGTCCTAGACACACCATCACACCGGAAAAGCAAGATTCAGATCTAAAAT
>NW_022196897.1:72080692-72085083 GCF_008632895.1 Mastomys coucha | reverse complement strand
ACATAAATAGCACCCTCAAAGAAATACAGGAGAACACAGATAAATAGCTAGAAGCCCTTAAAGAGGAAACACAAAAATCCCTTAACCTGTTCTCTGTGAGCTGAGAATAAAGACATTCACTCAAGTCAAATAGCTTTGACCATAACAGGAAGTCTGTATCCAAAAATCATGCCTACAATTCATTCCTTGGCACAGCAGAACTGTCAACTCTCAGCTTAGCTACAATGGAGTTAAAAATCCTTTGGTGATGTGAGGGTCATTGAAGTACAGCCTTATTACAATGAAATCCAATGTCTAAAAATTGTTCTTATTTTGGGCTTGTACCACAGTAAGAGCCAAGATTTTAAACTCTACTAAATACAAAGCAAACAAACAAACAAAAAGACTTTATATATTGATATTCATTTAAGAAAATACTAGTAGTGATGTATTATTTTGAAATATACAGTTAATATGTTTGGAGTTATTTAAAATTTATATTGAGAAAAATGCATGTATTTTCAGTATTGCTGTAGATAAACATCTACATAAGACTATTAAATTTATTGTTGTTTTTTATCAAACAACTTTTATAATACTCATTTTATTGATATAATATTTTATAAATTTTAAAGAATATGACAAAAAAGACATTTTATCCACTCCTCTGTTGAGGAACACCTGGGTTGTTTCCAGTTTCTGGTTATTATAAATAAGGCTGCTATGAACATAGTGGAACATGTGTCCTTATTACATGTTGGAGCATCTTGTGGGTATAAGCCCAGGAGTGGTAAGCTGGGTCATCTGGTGGTATGTCCAATTTCCAGAGGAACCATCAAACTGATTTCTAGAGTGGTTGTACCAGCTTGCAATCCCACCAGCAATGAAGGAGTGTTCCTCTTTCTACACAACCTCACCGGCATCTCCTGTCACCTGAGTTTTTTATCCTAGCCATTGTGATTGGTGTAAGGTGAAATCTCAGAGTTTTGATTTGCATTTCCCTGAAGACTAAGGATGTTGAACATTTCTTTAGGTGCTTCTCAGACATTCAGTGTTCGTCAGTTGAGAATTCAGAGACTGCTCCACCTGGGAATCCTTCCCATATTCAATCATCAAATCTAGACACTATTGTGGATGCTGGCAAGTGCTGGCTGTCAGGAGCCTGATATAGCTGTCTCCTGAGAGGCTCTGACAAACCTGACTAATATAGAAGTAGAGGCTCACAGCCATCCATTGGACTGAGTCCTTAGTAAAGGAGCTAGAGAAAGGACCCAAGGAGCTGAAGGGTTTGCAGCCCCTTAGGAGGAAAAACAATATGAACTAACTAGTACTCTCAGAGCTCCCAGGGACTAAACCACCAACCAAAGAGTACACATGGTGGGACTAATGGCTTCAGCAGCATATGTAGCAGAGGATGGCCTAGTTGGTCATCAGTGGGAGGAGAGGCCCTTGGCCCTGTGAAGGTTCTATGCCCCAGTATAAGGGAATACCAGGGCCAGGAAACAGGAGAGGGTGGGTTGGTCAGAAGGGGGAGGGAGGAGGGAACAGGGATTTTTTGTTTTGTTTTTGTTCTTGTTTTTTATTTTATTTTGTTTTTCCCTTTTGTCAGAGGAGAAACTGGGAAAAGAGTTATCATATGACATGTAAATAATGATAGTAATAAAAATAATAAATGTGATAGAAAAGAAAAGAATGAAACCCTGAACTTAACATTGGTTCATATACTGCACAGACTAAGGGACCTTCTCCTAAGAGCACACAATAATTCAGAGACAGGTCCCAAAGGAACTTAACCCTCAAGGGTTTACACCTGAATGAATAAACTTGAAATGATCTTTATAGCATTTTGGCCAAGAATTATTATCTAACTATATCTCATTCCAACATTTGTGTGAGTGTGTGTGTGTGTGTGTGTGTGTGTGTGTGTGAGCATGTGTGTATGTTTCTGATCCTTATCATCATCTTTCTTCCATTAGAAGAGTGATGTCCCAGCAGCACCTGGGAAGAAGACATTTCTGCCTCCCTTCTGAGACCATTTCATTTAAGCATGAATCCCAATCTCTGGATTATTCATTTTCTTCATTGTCATTTTAAGTAAGTCAAAAATGTCTGTGTCATAATCCTTTGTTCTCCAAAGTAAAAGAAACAATCTCTGGTTGACATAGATGCTTGACATGTGTGCTCAGTACTTCCTAATTGATAATTTTTTATCATTATTATGGATCTGGAACATAATGGAGCAGATCATAACCAGACATAAATATGGAAAAATTTAAGAATTTGAATTAGATTTAAGAATCTAGATTTAAGAATTTGGTTATCTCTAGGTTTAAAAAATTCAAACAGCTGTTGAGCTGCAAAAGAATCTAGAGCTGTTGTAATTTTTTTCAAAAATGAAATTGTCAAGAAAAGTAAGAAGGTTTTGATAAACTGAAGAAATAAAGCCCACAAATAGATTAACACAAAATATAAACAGAAAGAATACTACCTAGTTGATTCTATGAAGCCACAGTTACTCTGATACGGAAACCACATAGAGACCCAAAAAAGAAAGAGAACTTCAAGCCAATTTCTCTTATGAATATCAATGCAAAAATACTATTTAGTAATTCTCACAAACCTAATCCAAGAGCACACCATTCACCATGATCAAGTAGCACATTCTGGTGAGGATGTGAAGAAAGGAGAACACTGCTCCATTGCTGGTAGGATTGCATACTGGTACAACCACTCTAGAAATCAGTCTTTCAGCTCCTCAGAAAATTAAAAATAGTTCTATCTGAAGACTCAAGTAGCTATACTGCTTCTTGGCATACTCAAAAGATACTCCACAATATCACAAGGACATGTGTGCCAATTGATCATAACAGCCTTATTCTTAATAGCCAGAAACTGGAAGCATCTCAGATGTCCCTCAAATAATGAATGAATACATAAAATGTATATTAACACAATAATACTAGTCAGCTATTATAAACAAGGACATCATGAATTTTGCAGACAAATGGAAGGAACAAGAAAATATCACTCTGAGTGAGGTAATCCAAATCCAAAAGGACATGGATGATATGTACTCACCAATAAATAGATATCAGCCAAAAAGTACAGAATACCTATATATATCTCACAGACCCTAAGACGTTAAATAAGAAGGAGGCCCCAAGTGAGGATGTTTCAATTCCACTTAGAAGGAGGAATAAGACAGTCATGGGAGGTAGACGGTAGGAAAGGTGGGAGATGTGAGGAGGAAGTAGAAAAGGGGGCAGATCAGGTATGTGGGAGATAAGACAAAAGTCCAAAAATACAGGAGAATGAATGGAAATATGCAGCTTCTGTGGTAGGGAGCATGATGGGAACCTGTAGAAAATTCCAGAGACCTTGGATGGAGGAAGCTCCCAGGACTCAGTGTGGGTGACCTTAGCCAAAATGCCCAACAGTGGAGGTATGGATGCTGATGAGACCACTCCAATAATTAGACCAGACCTTAGTGGACGAATGGGGACACCAACTCACCTTGAAAATATCCTACCCAAAATTGTTATTGTCTAAGAAATGCAGGGACAAAAATAGAGCAGCCACTGTATGAATGGCTGCCCAGTGACCAACCCAATTGTCCCAGTGTTAAACCCCGACACTGTTACTGATGCTATGTTGTGTCTATAAACAGGAGCCAAGCATAACTATCCTCAAGGAGGCTCTACCAGTAGCTGTCTGAGACAGACGCAGATACACACAGTCAAGCATTGGACTGATGTCTGGGACCTCTATGGAACAGTTAAGGGAAAGATTAAAAGAACTTAAGAGGGTGGCAACCCCATAGCAAGACCAACAGTGTCAAGTAACGTGGACGTATGGGAGCTCCTGGAGACTAAGCCACCAACCAAAGAGCATATCCATGCTGGTCTGAGGCCCCGAGCACAGATGGACCAAATGACTCCCTTGTCTGGCCTCAGTGGGAGAGGATAAGCCTAACCCTGTAGAAACTTGATGCCCCAGGGAAGGGGTATTTCTGGGGGTAGGGGTTAGCTCCCTCTTAGTTATGAAGGGGAAGGGCAGGGGTGGAAGAACTCTGTACAGGGCAACCAGGGGATCAACATTTGGGATATAAACAAATAAAATAATTAATTAATAGAAAATAATTATTTTACACTTTTAATTTATATTTCCATCCCTGTCTTATTTCTCTAACTAAAATTTCAAGTACTATATTGAATATATAAAAATAAGAGTTGATAATCTGATTTTATTCCTAATTTTAGTGGTATTACTTTAAGTTTCTCTCTATTAGGGTTGATATTGACTATGTTATCCATAATCTCTCCAGGACTTTCATCATGAAGGGGTGGTGGATTTTGTCAAAGGCCTTTTCTCCATCTACTGAGATGATCATGTGGGGTTTTGTTTGTTTGGTT
>NW_022196897.1:72073885-72080110 GCF_008632895.1 Mastomys coucha | reverse complement strand
TTCCTCTAACTCCTTCACTGGGGACCCTGTACTCAGTTCGATGGATGGCTGTGAGCCTCTACATCTGTTATAGCTATATCCTGAGAGGCTCTGACAGTACCTGACTAACACAGATGATCTTTTTTTTATGTTCTTGGATTCAGTTTGTGAGTACTTTTCTGTTCATGAGGAAAACTGGTCAGTAGTTCTCTTTGTTATGTCTTTATGTGGTTTAGGTAGCAGGGTAACTAAGGCCTCATAAAACTAATTTGGTAATGTTCCTATTTTGTGTAGTGTTGGCATTGACTCTTCTTTGGAAGTCTGGTAGAATTCTGCACTAAAACCATCTAGCTCTGGGCAAGATGTGTTGGGGGAGACTTTCACTGATGGCTTCTATTTTATTAGGGGTTATTGGTCTGTTTAAATTGCTTATCTCATTTTGATTTTCTGTACTTGATGTGCATTGAGAAAATTATATACAAAGACAGATAAATAGATAGATAGATAGATAGATAGATAGATAGATAGATAGATAGATAGATAGATACATAGTTTTCCAATTTGGTGGGGTACAGGTTTTTAAAATATATCATCATAATTTTCTATATTTCTTTGGTATGTGTTGTTATGTTTTTTCCTTTACATGTCTTTTAATTTGAATATTCTCTCTCTGCTTTATAGTTAATTTGGATAAAAGTTTGTTAATCTTATTGATTTTTTTCAAAGAACCACCACTTTCTTTCATTGAATTATTGTATTGTTCTTTGTATTTTGTTGAGTTCAGTCCTGAGTTTGATTAGTTCTTGCCATCTAATCATTTTTGGAGGGATTTTTTTTTTCCTCTAGAACTTTCAGGCATGCTATTAGGTTGTTAGTATTTGATCTATCTGGTTTGGGGGGGGTTGTTTTGTTTTTTTGCATAGGCAATTAATGTTATGAACGAACCTGCATACCTATGGTCACTTGATCTTTGACAAAGGAGCTAAAACCATCCATTGAAAAAAAAAAGACAGCATTTTCAACAAATGGTGCTGGTTCAACAGGCAGTTAGCATGTAGAAGGATGCAAATCGATCTATTCTTATCTCCCTGTACAAAGCTCAAGTCCAAGTGGATCAATGACCTTGAAATAAAACCAGATACACCAAACCTAATAGAAGAGAACGTGGAGAAAGCCCCCGGCACATGGACACGGGGAAAATATCCTAAAAATAACACCAATGGCTTATGACCTAAGATCAAGAATTGGAAAATGGGACCTCATAAAATTGCAAAGCTTCTATAAGGCAAAGGCCACTGTCAATAGGACAAAACGGCAACCAACAGATTGGGAAAAGATCTTTACCAATCTTACATCCGATAGAGGGCTAATATTCAATATATACAAAGAACTCAAGAAGTTAGACTCCAAAAAATTCAAATAACCCAACTTTAGAAATGGAGTACAGAACTAAACAAAGAATTCTCAGCTGAGGAATACCAAATGATTGATAAGCACCTAAAGAAATGTTCAGCATCCTTAGTCATCAGGGAAATGCAAATCAAAACAACCCTGAAATTCCAACTCACACCAGTTAGAATGGCTAAGATCAAATACTCAGGTGACAGCAGTTGCTGGTGAGGCTGTGGAGAAAGAGGAACACTCTTCCATTGCTGGTGAGATTTCAAGCTGATACAACCACTCTGGAAATCAATTTGCTGGTTCCTCAGAAAATTGAACATAGTATTACCTGAGGACCCAGAAATACCACTCCTGGGCATAGGAAACCCAGAAGATGCTCCAACATGTAATAAGGACACATGCTCCACTATGTTCATAGCAGCCCTATTTATAATAGCCAGAAGCTGGAAAGAACCCAGATGCCCCTCAACAGAGGAATACAGAAAAAGTGTTACATTTGCACAATGGACTATACTCAGCTATTAAAAACAATGAACTTCTGAGATTCTTAGGCAAATGGATGGAACTACAAAATATCATCCTAAGTGAGGTAACCCAATCACAAATGAACACACATGGTTTGCACTCACTGATAAGTGAATATTAGCCCAGAAGCACAGAATACCCAAGATTCAATTCACAGACCACGCTCAAGAAGAAGGAAGTCCCAAGTGGGGACAGTTTGCTCCTTCTTAGAAGGGGAAACAAAATATCCATAGGAGGAGTTACAGAGACAAAGTGTGGAGCAGAGACTGAAGGAAAGGGCATCCAGAGACTGTCCCACCTGGGAATCCATCTCATATACAACCACCAAACCCAGACACTATTGTGAATGCCAAGAAGTGCTTGCTGACAAGAGCCTGATATAGCTGTCTTCTGAGATGCTCTACCAGTGCCTGGCAAATACAGAGCTTGATGCTCTTAGGCAACCATTAGACTGAGCACAGGGTCCCCAATAAAGGAACTTGAGAAAGGATCCAAGGAGCTGAAGGGGTTTGCAGTCCTGTAGGAGGAACAACAATATGAATCAACCAATACCTCCAGAGCTCCCAGGAACTAAACCACTAACCAAGTAGTACACATGGAGGGACCCATGGCTCCAGCTGCAAACTTAGCAGAGGATGGCCTTGTCATTCATCAATGGAAAGAGAGGCCCTTGGTTCTGTGAAGGCGCTATGCCCAGTATAGGGGAATCCCAGGGCCAGGAAGAGGGAGTGGGTGGGTTGATGAGCAGGAGGAGTTGGGAGGGATAGGGCATTTTTGGAGGGAAAAACCAGGAAAGTGGATAACATTTGAAATGTAAATAAAGAAATATCTAATAAAAAGAAAAAAGAAAAAAATCAATTTAATATCTTCTTTCATTTTTATAACTCTTTATTCTTGAACATTTCGTACATGAACAAAATGAAAAATGTTGATACTAACCTCCATTGTCTCCTCTAATTTCCTTTTTATCTTCTTAACATGTCCACCTCCTAAGTTCATGCCTTTCCTTTTTATTCTTAAGTAGCACATAAAAATTATGCAAGTTTATATTGTATAGCTTAATTTATCTGCATTTATACATTGAAGAAACCAAATAAGAACATTTAGATTATTCATTACTTCCAACATTTGTCATTGCTTTGCACTAATGACATTCAAATAATCCCCATATACATTTTGAAGCACAAATTACATACTGCAATATAATTTTCCCAACATGATATTTTATTTATTATTTAGGAGTTATGTATAACTCACCCTGATTATACTCACTTCCCAGTCCTCCCAGATCTACCCCTACCCCCTGTAACCCTCCCAAACTTGCAACCCTCCCACCCACCCACCTCCAAAAATAAGTTTGTTTGTGTTGCTCTACACTTACTGGATTATTGTCACACTTCTAAAGTCCTACCCCTTAAAAAAATTGAGTTGCCCTCTCCCAACCTTTGATGGCAAGCCATTAGTTGTGGAGAACTACACTTCAACATCCTTATCACAATTTTTTCAACTATATTTACTTTACACCCTGCTCTCTGCTCCCTCCCACTCACTCCTTCCCGCAATTCTTCTCCTCACCCACAGACAGCCACAGCCAAACAGTGGATGGAGCTTGGAGATCCTTATTATAGAAGGACAGATTGCAGGCCCCTATGGATAGGAAAACCAACAGTCAACTAACCTGGATTCTTGGGTCTCCTAGAGACTGAACCACCGACCAAATAACATACCCTAGTTGGACCTAGGTCTTCTCACACTTATGTAGCAGAAGTGCAACTTGGTCTTCATGTGGATCCTGAACAACTGGAGTGGGGGTTATCCCAAAAGCTGATGCCTGCAAGTAGGATATGTTCTTCTAGCTAGGCTGCCTTGTCTGGACTTAGTGGAAGAACTCTCTTAGCCTCACAGAGACTTGATGTGTCAGGGTGGGGAGATACTCAGGGGGAACCACAGAAATCCTTATCATGAGTTCTTTTCAATGGCTTCCCATCAAGGCTGCTGGGTGGTGGTGGTACAATGTAATTTTTAAAATGAGTTTATACTGTAGAGGATTAAATCAAGCCAATTAATTTTCTCATGTTCTTATGTACTTTGAAGTTTGCAACCAGAAAATTTCAAACCGAACCATTCCAGAAGTTTGTAATATGGAGTTCATTAATATTAATTAAGGTCAACATATCATTATTCCACATATATGATAAATTTTATGCCATTTAACAAATATTTTTCTTCTACTCACCTCATCTCCTGGTTTAGGCCATTCTATTCTCTATTTCTGTGTGTTTTGAATGTTATGGATGTGTAATACTAATGAGATTACATAATATATGCTTTGGGGCCTATATTATTTCCAGTAGCATAAAGAGTAAAAAAACAAATAAACCATTTTAAAAAATGGGGCTGGGACCTGCACAGAGAGTTCTTCAGTGAAGAGAAAACTGGCTAAGAAATATTCCAAAGAAAATGTTCATCATCCCTAAAAATAAGGAAAGTGCAAATCAAAACAACTTTCAGATTTTAGCTTATCTCAGAAAGCATGGCAAAGCTCAACAGAATAACCACCAACACATGTTAGAGGAAATGTGGGGAAAAGGGAGCCCACATGTACTGTTTGTGGGATTGCAAAGTGGTCCAGCCACTGTGAAAACCAGAGTGGGGAATTCTCAGAAGACTAAAAGTAAACCTACCATATGGCCCCAATGCACCACTCCCTGGAATATACCCAAAGACTCACCATCCTACTCAACAGCTATTTGCTCAGCCATGTCCGTTGCTGCTTCATTCACAGTAGCTAGGAAATGGAAACAATCTTTAGTAAATTCTTTCTCTTTAGGTTTTTCCAATTATATCTTAAATAGTCTTCTTTCTTTCATTTAGGTTTTTATCGTGTTTTATTTGACTTTAATTAGTTTATTTCTTTCTTCTACATCCACTTGTTACTAAGTTATTTGAATTCTTTAGGTGTGTTTATAATGTTTCTTTTGAATTGTGTCTTACATACCATTGTGTGTGTGTGTGTGTGTGTGTGTGTGTGTGTGTGTGTGTGTATTAGTTAGAGTTTTACTCCTGTGAAGAGACACCGTAACCACACCAATTCTTACAAAGAACAACATTTAATTAGGGCTTGTGTACAGGTTCAGAGGTTCTTATGACAGGAAGCATGGCAGCATCCAGGAAGACATGTTGCTGGAGGAGCTGAGAGTTCTACCTGTTGTTCTGAAGGTGGATAAGAGAAGACTGCCTTCCAGGAAGCTAGGATGAAGATCTTAAAGACCATGCCCACACTGACACATTTCCTCCAACAAGGTCACACCTATTTCAATGGGGCCATACTTTCAAATAGTGCTATTCCCTGGCCCACACATATTTGAACCACCACATTCTACTCTCTGGCCCCGTTAGTCTTGTTCAAACACATAAGCCTATTGGGGCCACACCTAGCCATAACACAATGCAAAATACACTGAGTAGTATGTCAAAAGTACCCATAGTCTACCCCACTTTCAACAATGTTAAAAGTCCAAAGTTCAAAGTCTTTTCTGAGATTCATCCAATCACTTAACTGTAATCCCCAAAGCAAGACTGGAAACCAGCTGGGCAAACTTAATCTCCATGTCTGATATCAATATGGTCTTCTGATCTTCAACTCCTTTTTCAGTCCTCAACCATCAACTGCAACTGAGGCACCTTCACTAATGGCTTTCCCTGGCCTCTCACAGGGACAAGCCTCAGCTGCTCTCCATAACCCTCTTGTACCTTCCAAACCAGTACCATATAGGTGATTCTTACACATTACCAAGTCCAGCTGAAGCATGAGTTGCAACCTTGGATATCTCTGGAACACAGCTTCTTTGTGCTCTCAGAAAACACTTCCCAGAATATTTCACCTCAATGATGCTAGTCTCTTCGTAATCACTGCTAATTTCTTAGCTCCAGCTAACCAGTATCAATTGTCCCATTAGTCCCTTCTATTTTTGACTCTAAAGTGAGAGCCACATGGCTAATGTTGCTGAGTTCTGCGGCTTGCTGGGGTTGGAACATGGCCCCTTGTTCTATTATATTATCTTGAGGTTTCTGTTTTCCAACTCCTTCACTAACTAAGCTTGGCTGTCCTGGAATTTGTTCTGTACATTGATCTTGAACTGAGGGATCTGCATGCCTGTCTCTCAAGTGCTGGGATTACAAGTGTAGTCTACCACACTTGGATTTAAGCTTTTCTCTACTTAGAACTTGCTCTGTTACATGTTGCAGTATATTTTGGGTATATGCCCAGGAGTGGTATAGCTGGGTCCTCTGGTAGAGCTATGTCCAATTTCCGGAGGA
>NW_022196897.1:72038179-72070891 GCF_008632895.1 Mastomys coucha | reverse complement strand
AACAATATGAACTAAGTAGTACCCTCAGAGCTCCCAGGGTCTCAACCACCAACCAAAGACTGGACATGAAGGGGTCTAATTGTTCAGGCAGCATGTGTATAGTAGAGGATTGCAAATTCAATCACCAATAGGAGGAGAGGAGCTCGGCCCTGTGAAAGTTCTGTGCCCCAGGGTAGGGGAATGCCAGGGCCAGAAAGTGGGAGAGGGCGGGTGGCAGGCATGGGGAAGTGGGAGGCAACAGGGGTTTGTTTTGGTTGTTTTTGTTTGTTTCTTTGTTTTTTGGAGGGGAAACTGGGAATGGAGAAATTTACATGTAAATGAAAATTTTTAAAAAAGTAGTATTTATATCGAAAAAAAAAAAGACCTTGCTCTGTACCAGGATGGCCTTAAATTCAGAAATCAGCTTGCCTCTGTCTCCTGGAATTAAAGGCCTGTGCCACCTTGCCTGGGACTAAGCTTTTCATGGCTACTATGCCTCAGGATCTAGATCAAAAGCCTGTGTCTTTCATTTCTGAATTGTAGTTCAGTCCAGATTAAAAGTCCAAATTAAAACAATAATCAAGTAATAATAATACCTAACATGGTATAACTATTCTTTGTTCAATGGCAAAGACATAAACAATAAGCTTAGCTGGGTAGGATCTTACCCTCAAATCAACACTCCTTTAATCTGCTTATCTTCTTGAACACAGAATGCAGCTCCATTTCACTTTCTGGTTCTCCTTTATTATTTGAACCATACATTTTATATTTTTGCTTTCTAAGCTTGCTATGCTTGTTCAAACTGTTCTTCATGGACTTAACCAGAGACCAAAGTCTCTGCTAGGCTTTTTTGAGACTTCTTTTATCAGTGCAATTAATATAAATCTCTTTACCTTCACTTCAGATAGACTCTTCACATTCTTCACCAAAATATCATAAGAATAGTTTCTCAGACACATACTAAAATTCTTCTCCTCTGAAACCTCTATAGGCAGG
Organism: Mastomys coucha; assembly: GCF_008632895.1. Taxonomy (NCBI): domain Eukaryota; kingdom Metazoa; phylum Chordata; class Mammalia; order Rodentia; family Muridae; genus Mastomys; species Mastomys coucha. The sequence continues at coordinate 72,069,913 of NW_022196897.1, read as the reverse complement.
CTTCCACAGTTCAAATCACCCTCATCCACAGTCTTCCATATTCCTACTAAGATAGCCTATTAAGCCCCACTTAAAGCATTCCACTGCTTTCCAAATCAAAGTCCCACAATCCACATTTCCAAACAAAAGCATGCCCAGGCCTTTCACAGCAATGCCCACCCCCTTTGGCACCAACTTACTGTCTTAGGGTTTTACTGCTGCAAAAACACAGCATGATCAAGGCAACTCTTATAAAGAACAACATTTAATTGGGGCTCACTTACAAGTTTAAAGGTTCAGTCCATTATCATTATGCCAGGAAGCATGGCAGCATCCAGGCGGACATTGTGCTGGAGGAGATGAGAGTTTTACCTCTTGTTCTTAAGGCAGCTAGGAGAAGACTGTCTTCCAGGCAGCTAGGATGAGGGTCTTAAAGCCCATACCCACACTGACACACCAACCTCAACAAGGCCATACTTCCATGGCCACTCCCTGGGCCAAGCATATTCAAACTACCATATATATACTATATATATGCATTATGTTGTCTTGGTGGAACTGAGCAACAGGAGAGGTCCTGGGAGGTGGGATGGGTCCCAGCCAGGTCTTTAGAATTTGAGGAAACGTTTTCAGGTTTTCTCAGTGACTATGACACTAAGAGTTTGTCATACATGGCCTCTATTATCCTGACACTTAAGTCTTCCACACCTGTTGAACTTTTTAAATTATGAAGCAATATTGGTTTTCCTCAGACGTCTTTTCTGCTTTTGCTATATGCAGCTTTGTCATTTGCTTCACTGTTGTGGGAATTCATGTTTACTTATTTATTATGCAGTATTTTTGTATCTTCATATTAAAATCTTACTTGACCAAGTGAGTGATACTTTTTGTTTGCTATGGGGCTTGGTTTGCTAGTATTTTGTTGAGAGTTTCCACAAGGACTCTTTGTGAACATTTGAAATTTTGAAATTTGAATTCGTGCAGAATTATGAGTGGTTTTGCTGCCATATTTGCCTCATAAAGTGGCTTTAAAATTATTCTTTTTCTTTCCTCTTCTCCTTAGTTCCTAACATGTGTAGGGTAAAATAATTTTTATACTCATCTGAAAATGATGTTGGCCCAAATTTATGCCCTAGAATATTTTAAGCACCCTGCTTTTACAAAAGATACTATGGCCTGAGCTTTATTATGTGAGCTTTCTAAAGAACTCATCATGCTTATGGATAAGGAAGTAGATTTTGCTAAAAAAAAAAATATGTTATCAGACTTCTAGGTATTATAAATACCCTTAATTTTGATCAGAAACTTGAAGGAGCTATTATGAAAGATCAGAGATGAGCGAATCTGTATGAGAAATATGTGACTTGAACTATAGGTACATATACTTTTCTATCCCAAATCAATGTCAATCAATATCACTCTTAGTAGAAATCATGGGATGGGTTGACAAGATGACCTAACCAGGTGATAGCAACTGGTTTCTGCCCTCAGCCTCCTCAGTGCTCTCAAAATTAACCAATTATCAGGTTAACTGTAGTTGCAGGATAAGGCTACATACAAACATATGCTCAGGTGCTCACTCTCTTCAAGGAAAATCAATTTTCTGAGACTGCTGACATAAAATAGCTATCATGTCAATAAAAGAGTCATCCTGGCACATTGATAAGGCCTTATCCTATCAGAAAACTAGCATGCACATGGTGTTAGGGTGATTTTTTTTTTCATTTGCCACCATACGTAATAGGAGAAACAACCATTTTATTTTATTGGCATTAACACAAATGTCAGGCCTGGTTTATACTCTCCCAGCCTTCAATACTTTCAACTGACATTTAATCTGAAATCTCACAAAGTATGTAAAGTGTCATCATAGTATTCTATCTAAAAACATCTCCAGCTAGAGTTAAGAAGATAACAGTGAAGGGATTAGAGAGTGAAATGCCTGCAACACAAACAGAAAGATCCCCAATATCCAGGTAAAAAGACGGGAAGAGTAGCATGCACTAATAATCCTAACACTGTGGGGGGGAAAGCAGGCATGTCCTTTCAGCTTGCTAACCAGGAGTCTAGCTTTGGTGTTAGTGAAAGACATTGCCTCAAAACACAGTGAAGCGAGACTGGGAACCCCTAGTGCACTTGCTCATGTGCATGTTCACATACACACACACACACACACACACACACACACACACACACACACACACACGCTTCAAGAAAAACAGACACATGATCATGAACCTAATACACTCTGTTTTGGGACACATGTATAGAAGCCACTGGTAAACTAAATGCTAAAATGGCTCATAAATAGCAACAGGGTAGTTATTTGTGATAATAGAATGAATAGGACAGTTTTGCCAAGGTGAAACTTTAATTATTTTGGCATGAAATTCAAAAAGATCAAAATAGAAGTAACCTGTGTCACTATTACTTGAAATGTCCGGTCTCTTCGAATTTAGATGGATGAATCTTGCATTTTCTGTTTGACAGTTATCACTGCTACCTCTGAGAAAGCCCTAGAGTATCCAGTAATTAACAATCCCCAAGTGCATCCATAAGTGAATGACCAATAAGAATTGGTGTATGTTCATCCCATCCCTCTTTTTCCAATATGTTTGTTCTGAGATAAATGTTTCAAACTGTCAGCAGACACTAAACTTCAGTTACCTGGAGTAATTACTTTTGTTATCACCTTTCCTATTTGTCATTTCCTCAGTACTGTACCTCCATTTACCTCTTAAATGCATTATTCAAAGTAATCATCATCTCAGGCTCTAAGAATTGCAAACTTGGAGTTGCATTTCTTTTCTTTTTTTTTTTTTTTTGGTTTTTCGAGACAGGGTTTCTCTGTATAGCCCTGGCTGTCCTAGAACTCACTCTGTAGACCAGGCTGGCCTCGAACTCAGAAATACACCTGCCTCTGCCTCCCAAATGCTGGGATTAAAGGCGTGCGCCACCACTGCCTGGCTTGGAGTTGCATTTCTTATGCACCTTTGTATTTATGCATTTTTGCATTTTTTGCAAATTTTGCATTTTTTTATTAGATGTTTTCTTTATTCACATGTCATACAATATCTTATCTCCTTTCCCAGGTTCCCCTCCAAAATAAAATAAAATAAAACAAACAAAAACAAACCCCTGTTCTCTCCCCTCCCCCCAGCTCACCAACCCACCCTCTTCTGCTTCCTGGCCTTGGCATTCCCCTACACTGGGGCATAGAACCTTCACAGGGCCAAGGGCCTCTCCTCCCATTGATACAGCTATCCTCTGCTATACATATGCTACTGGAGCCATTAGTCCCACCATGTGTACTCTTTGGTTAGTGGTTTAGTCCCTGGGAGCTCTGGGGGTACTAGTTAGTTCATATTGTTGTTCATCCTAAGTGGCTGCAAACCCTTCAGCACCTTGGGTCCTTTCTCTACCCACTTTACTGAGGACCCTGTACTCAGTCCAATGGATGGCTGTGAGCCTCTACTTCTGTATTAGTTCTTCTGTATTAGTCCGGTACTGTCAGAGCCTCTCAGGAGACAGCTATATCAGGTTTCTGTCAGCCAGCACTTGCCTGCATCGACAATAGTGTCTGGATTTGATGACTGAATTTTGCATTTCTTATTCACCTTTGCAGCAGCCTTTGTAAGCTAGCTAATGTAATTACAACTAGTGACCAGCAGATGACAACACATCCACACACAAAACTCTCCGTGGAGTTCCTGCCTGCTTCAAATCACAGCAGAAATATGAAATTCAATCACCAATATTCAGACCATGACATAGATCTCCTTTTCCTATGTAATTATAGATACCTCGACTATGAATTTTACTAATATCTTTAAAATAAGACATTTCTAAAACGTTGAAAATTTATATCCGTAATAACAAAATAACAAAATCATTGTTATTTGGTTTGCGGAGATATCATTATCTCATGATAGTATTTGCACATCTTAGCACCCATAAATCCAATTACTCACAAGAAGAGAGAGTATATATTTGAAAATCTAGTTAGGCCCTAGACTATAGGTCTCCAAACTAAATATTTTTGTGAGATCTTGCAATAACCATTTAATTTCCTTTTATGTTACCTACAGGTCATGAGACTTACCTTTCCAACATCAACATGTTGCTTCAGAGAACACTCAGCTGATTTGCAGAAGATATTTTATTTATTTCCTCTGTAGAAATGCAAATACAAAATTACTCATCCATGTCACAGACTGCACGAAGCCATTAATTTGCAATTTTTGTGTAGTCTCTTTCCAATTCATAGGGACAGTCGGATGATGTCAGAATGAATGTCAAGGTCAATTTGTGAAGTATAATCCAAAAGGAAGCAAACTGGGTCGAATAATGCTTTGTGCCAAATATAATGTCAACTAAAAATATCATACATTTTTTTCACACATTTTTTTTTTCCCAATCAAATGTGACTTGTGAGTCCTTATGCCACAACTATCTTTTCATTTGGCAATACAAGGAAAAGTGATTAATCTTAACAAGTTCATAGAAATCCTGTCCCTTCCTTGTCAGGTATCTTTGAACCATTGACTTATTCATAGTCATAGAAGACATTTAACAGGAGGGCAGTCACTGTTAACAGAATCTAACTTCTCACTTTTACAAACAAAGAAGTGAACTTTTCATATACTTATCCTAACCCATGGGATGTTTGGTGTCACCACAGCTGTTTGGTGTCAGAGTTCCAGGTTGTCGCAGTAAACACTGGTAAAGTGGTATCAATGCCCTGCATATAAGTTATATAAGATATACTTGCTCATAAAGTGTATCCCAACTTATATTAGATAAGAGTGCACCAATCTCAACATGTTCTAATGTCAGTTAATGATCACAACTCTCCATAGATACCACTTGAAGTTTCTGTGAAAATCTCCAGGCCTCCTCCTTTAACATCTGATCCAAGTGACTCACCTGTAATCTGTCAGTTTCTGACATTGTGTTTAAAATAACATTGCTTACCATGGGATTTTATCCACCTGTTAAATTTGGAATGCAACTATGTCTGTGAAATATTTTACTAATCACTCAATTTTTAAGTAACTCTTCAAAGCAAAGGTATGTTTTATGTCAAGGGATATTTATAATCAGTTTTCTGATTTATTTTATGATGTGTATAATGAACGTCTGATGCTCTTGTGGGAGAATTTCTGGAAGATGGACAAGTCCGGCTGTCTCTACATATTTCACAAGGTATCAAACAACAGGATGTGATGTATCATAGTAGATCTGTAAATGGTAGGATGGGTAAATGGTTCAGTGGCTAAAAGTAAGGAGCTGAATTCAGGACTCCAGTAGCTATGACAAAAAACACAATGCCTGCAATCCCAGGTTTGAAAAGACATAGTCAGGATGATCCGCAGACTATCCAGGCAGTCGTGGCAAAATAGTGAACTCTAGGTTCAGTAAGAGACATTGAGCCAACAAAACAAAACTAAACAAACAAACAAACAAACCCCAAAAGATAGAAAGTGGCAGAGCAGGACATCTAACTGTAACCTCAAGTCTGTGCATGCACCTGCACATATGGGTACCCACATCACACACACAAACACACACACACACACACACAACTGCACACACACCTTCACACATAGGTACCAGCATCCCCACAAACCCTTGAAAATACTCTCTCTCTCTCTCTCTCTCTCTCTCTCTCTCTCTCTCTCTCTCTCTCTCTCTCACACACACACACACACACACACACACACACAGACACTATCTCACAAACGCATACACCCAAGGATACACATGTGAATTTTCTATAGAGAACTGAAAAGTAATTTGTTATCATGGAAATGTGTATGAGTGACTTGGGTATTTAAAAGTACTTTACACAAGGTAATAATGAGATATTCTAGGGAAATTATGAGTCTAGTCTCTGTCTAAGGTTTTGGGGGGGGCGTGTTTCAGGTACACAAAGACAACTTTGCTTCAGAAAAGGCTGTGCTTTATCCAAAGAGGGATGCTTTGTGACCCTCTACTCACACAGCTACCTGCAGGCTTAGGCTACATGACAAAACACAGTAGAATAAGACGAGAGAACAAAACTGAAGCCAGGCACAAACCACAACTCTTTTTTATAAATAAGGCTAATGGACTGTGAGTTACTGTCTCAGACCTAGGACAGAAATCACTAAATTAATTCATTTGATTCTAGTTTGGCAAATAAGAGTCTCTGGGGAGCAGGAAAAGAACTGAAATAATCATGGTAATGCCCAGGGCCCACATAGGTCTACACAAGATGGGATCCGAGAGCTGAAAGGAGAAGTGGACACATACCCCATCCCTAACCCATAAGCTCTCTCCAATGGATAGCCACATGAAAATCAAAATTTTGTTTTCTCCAAGGTAGTGTCAGTGGGGAAAGAAACTCTTAAGAGCAGGCTGCACAACCAGCACTAGATAGCTAACACAAGACCAACTCATCAGCACCATTGGAGGTTCCTTGATGTCATGTCCTAATGTCATATCTAGGATATTTTTAATCTTACGTTTTACTTTTATTTTATATTTTTTTCTCTCTTTTTACCCTACAGGTCCTTTGTGTATTCATTGTAACTTCCAATTTAGTGTTTTGACAGAAGTCCTGGGTCTGAAATGAGTAAGTCTCTGTCTGCATCTATATCATAAGCCTCTTCTCAGGCTTTCATCCTTCTATGTGTTTGTTTTATCCTCTTCCACTATATTAATTTTTGTTTTATATTATTATATATTACATTATATTATTATCCCTTAGAAGCCTGCTTGTTTTCTAATAAGAGACAGGAAAGTCTCTTATTAGACACTAGGTCTGGATGGGAAGGGAGGTGGGGAGGAATGGGGAGAAGAAGTGGGAGGGAACCATCATCAGGGTGTATTATGTGAGGAAAAACATTATTTTCAATAAAAATAGAGAGAGAGAATTAAGCTTGCTGTATTTATATATTTATACATACAGCCAGTCCTTCCCCAAATTGGAAGAGGACAATTAAAGAGTAAGCAGTTAAAAGAATCATGGGAAACTTATGTTTGTCTCCTACCCTTCCCCTATTCCAATATTGCTCTTTTAGCCCTATGGAGGGATCAGAAGGTTTCTGAGTTCTTTTTGGCTATTGCTGTCCTTAGCTGATATTAAATCCCACCCTTACCATCAAGGCTGGACCTAAGGTTGATAACCACTGGCACATCACACTGAAGCTGACCACTCTTGTCTCTGCTTTGGGTCCTGATGGATCCTCTTTCCCAGTTCCGTGTTTTTATTACTCTTGGGCACTAGGAGGCGAATTCTCTCCCAGCCAGCCCATCACCAATTGCCTACTTTTATTTTTTTTACCATAGTTAAGGCTAGATACTAAAGTCCTTGGCTACTAAGGTAGCCTATAAAGCTTTCAGGACAGTACTATCATTTATTTCCTCGTGGAATTATTGTTCCTCTGAAATAATTTATTTCCTCAATTATTTACATGATTAACCCTCCACTGGGACATAGATACGTTTCTTTGATGCCCTTAAAGGGCCTTTCCTGGAGACTCAGAACCATTAAAAATTATTGTTTTTCTGAAATACTGAGTCACTCACCTGGAAACAAGGATAACTAGGGAGGATTATAGTTACATTTTGTATGACAAGTTAGCAAATCAAGTCCTGACTGGCAAAGCCACTGTAACATGCTGTTCTCCAACCACAAATGACTAGCACTCAGAGGCTCATGAGCAAGTAACTTGAGATGGTGATTGAGCAACCTGTGCTCCACACTTACTAAACAGTGTTGAAATTATTCCATATGAAAGAGTCAACTATTCAATGAATATAAGCATGCCTTTGGAACACACACAGCAAACTGCATATACAACAAGATGCTGAACTGGGAAATAACACTCAAGGAAGGCTCCTGCAAGTCACAAGGAATAAATGGTATTCCCCACCCCACTGCCAGGCTGGGTACACGTTAGAGACTGCACGTCCTCATTGTTCCAGAACAGCATAGAAAGCCATGAAGGAAATGAAAGAGTCACCCAGCAACATGAACTCACCCTCTGACTAACTGGGAAACCCAGAGAGTGTGCCATACATCCCTGCACTCTGAAATGAAAATCTGTTGGCTAAGTTCCCCTTTATTCTCACCAAAGAATCTGATCATTAAAAATTAAATAAAGATTAAATTCTTGTTTTAATTACTTAAAACAAACTCAAATTTAAGACTTTCTTGGAGAAAGTAATGCATTCTCAACCTTATTATGCCCAGCAGCAATTCTAGACACTTCAAACAAGTACAAGTGCTACAGAAGCAAACTTGATATTAATACTTCTCTACAATATCAAATGGTAACACTAAGAGTATCACAGAGAAAGAAAGCCACTATGACTAGATTTACACGCTTCTTTCTTCAACTCCTCAGCTCAGGCAAGTCATGTTGTTGTCGCCATGGTAGAACTAAGTTCTCTTTTAGCCTTTCCAAAGAGAATGGTCAGTAATGATATAAACAGACAGACCCTTATGAGAAAAGTAGTTAGACCATAAGATTCACTCTCTTTTCCAGGGAGATGGAGCAGACAATGAATAGGATATCTTAGCAGTTCTTCATGCAGAAGGCAAGTACTGATAGAGAGCAGGAGAGGATGTCAAAAGAGACTGAGATTGGGATGCCAACAGAGGAGGAAAATTCTCAAAATGGAAGCAAAAGACCATTTGTTATGGACAATGAAAATAACAGAGAAGTGGTGGAGAATAACATTGTCATTTTGCATTTAATAAGCCTCTATCTAGCAAAAAATCAAAAGACTTCCACAATCTGAAGAGAAACTAGACTATATGGCCAAAGGAGTCTGAATCTTGCCCAAAGAAACTTGCGCATCCATTTCTGCTGCTCTCCTAGATGTGAGTCAGCAGTTCAATGTGTAATGAAAACATGACACACATGCACAATGGAAATTTTTTATTCAGTGATGATGTAGAAAAAATGAAGAGATGTGTAAGACCTGGAGAGATCTGAAATAAATATTTTAGGATTTTTCTAAATTATTATGTCCAAGAGCTTATCCATGGTTTTTCTCTTAATCTGATGCACCACACATCATATGGCAATTGCATATTTTTTCTAGTTGCAGAAACAAAAGGTTAGATTCTGAACCAATTTTCTTTCTTTACTTTTACTCTCTGTCCACATGCAAACACACAGAAAGAAAGAGAGATGGAGAGAGAGAGAGGAAGAAGGAGAAGGAGAAGGAAGAGGAGAAGGAGGAGGAAGAAGAGGAGGAGGAAGAAGAAGAAGAGGAACTAGGGGGAAGAGAGAGGAAGAAAAGAATCTGGCCAAAGCCCACACATATTTCTCTCACTGAAAATACTACTACTCACCAAGTATATGGTAAGTATATTAGTTGGACTTTTTGAATCTACCTCTTGCTGTAAGTAAAAGATTCTCAGTTCCTAATTAAAATAATAGTCCTTTAAGAAATCAGACTAGGCCACTATTGTACTTAGGACCCTAACACCAGGCAAGGAGGGTGACTAGGAAGATGATGGTACAGGGTGGGAGAAAGGACTAATAGAGATAAATAGAGTATAAAGAAGCCATATGAAAATCAACATTTTACCTGTCTGTGTAAGTGCAGTGGCTTCATTGTTAGGGAGATAACTAATTGCTCTCTGTTTGGATTTAAGACCAATTCCATGGTAGGAGGTGGGACACAAATGCATGGTTAACAACACCAATCAGAAGAAGTAGTAGTCCCATGCAGGAAGTGTATTTCACATACTGAACACTGTGACATAGCAGTAAACTCCCTTCTAAATTCCAGTGCTTATATCATAGACAAAAGCAGCTCTTAGCTCTAATCTAAGAAGCCTCCATGGAATAACAATGGTGAATGCAAAGACTCATTGCTGCCCAAGTTACAAAAAAGTGACAGATGAGGAATCAGCCCTAAACAAGTCACTAATACCATCATCCCCACCACTCCCAAAGCTTAGGGAACATTTCAGAAAATGGAGCAGGAAGTATGTAAATTCCAGAAGATAGAAATGTCTGCAAAATGTCATTCTCTAAATTTCCTACAACCATTGTCATAATTAACTCACCAAAGTACTTACCTGCAATGAGTCCTAGTAAAACAATCAATCAAGGATGGGGAGAGATTCATGTGACCCTTACTCTTATAGACTGAATTCTTAGTTATTGACAGATTTTGAGAGAAGGGAAAATTAGTAACTCACTAGGCTCCAACAGACAGCTCCAAATGTATGGTCACACATATGGCTGTGTTTAATCACAGTGGGACAAAAACCAAAACAATACATAAGAATGTGAGAAAGGAAACCAGAATCCTTCTGGTTTCTGTCTGCACCCGAAGCTGATACTGTGCCACAGTACTCCATACCCAAACACCACCAGAAGAGAGCTGGTCTCCCAGGAGTGTAGACACACCTGTGAGCGCAAATAAGACTGCCACTTCTGCTCTGAGGGAGTCCCCTGAGCCCTCAGAACACAGGAACTAAGGAACAGCCTGGGGCAGGATCCTTCCAGATTCCATATATGCCAGGACTTGACCCTGTGTCACAGCTATCCATACCTAAATATCACTGGGAAAGAGCTGGTCTCCCAGGAAAGCTGACACATAGGCTTGCAGGAGGGACAAGCCACAGAGACAGCAAGACCAGATACCATCAGAGATAACCAGATGGCAAAAGGCAAGGGCAAGAACATAAGAAACAGAATCCAAGGCTATTTGGCATCATCATAACCCAGTTCTCTTACCACAGCAAGCCCTGGATACCCCAATACACAGGAAACACAAGACTCTCATTTAAAATCACATATCATGAGGATAATAGAGGACTTTAAGAATGACATAAATAAGTCCTTTAAAGAAATACAGGAGAATACAAGTAAACAACTCGAAGCCCTTAAAGAGGAAACACAAAAATCCCTTAAAGAATTACAGGAAAACACAACCAAACAGGTGAAAGAACTTAACAAAATCATCCAGGACCTAAAAATGGAAATAGAAACAATAAAGAAATCACAACAGGAGACAATCCTGGAAATAGAAAACCTAAGAAAGAGATAGGCAGGAGTCACAGATGCAAGCATCACCAACAGAATACAAGAGATAGAAAGGAGAATCCTATGTGTATAAGATACCATAGAAAACATTGACACAACAGTCAAAGAAAATGCAAAAAGCAAAAAGCTCCTAACCCAAAACATCAAGGAAATCCAGTACACAATGAGAAGACCAAACCTAAGGTTAACAGGTATAGAAGAGAGTGAAGATTCCCAACTTAAAGGGACAGTAAATATCTTCAACAAAATTATAGAAGAAAACTCCCCTAACCTAAAGAAAGGGATGTCCATGAACAGACAAGAAGCCTATAGAACTCCAAATAGATTGGACCAGAAAAGAAATTCTTCCCATCCCATAGTAGTCAAAACACCAAATGCACAAAACAAAGAAAGAATATTAAAAGCAGTAAGGGGAAAGGTCAAATAACATATGAAGGCAATCTTATCAGAATTACACCAGACTTCACACCAGAGACTATGAAAGCTAGAAGATTGTGGGAGGAAGTCATATAGACCCCTAAGAGAACACAAATGCCAGCCCAGGCTACTATACCCAGCAAAACTCTCAATTAACATAGAAAAAAAAACAAAATATTCCACAACAAAACCAAATTTACACAATATCTTTCCAGAAATCCAGTCCTACAAAGGATAATAGATGGAAAACGCCAACACAAGAAGGGAAACTACACTCTAGAGAAAGCAAGAAAGTAATCTTCTTTCAACAAACCCAAAAGAAGATAGCTACGCAAACATAATTCCACCTGTAACAACAAAAATAACAGGAAGGAACAATCACTTTCCCTTAATATTGCTTAACAACAATGGACTAACTTGCCCAATAAAAAGACATAGAATAACAGACTGGATATGTAAAACACTTTGCTGCATACAGGAAAAGCATCTCAGTGTCAAAACCAGGCACTACTACAATTTTCCAAGCGAATGGTTCCAAGAAACAAGCTGGAGTAGCCATTCTAATATCAAATAAGATCAATTTTTGACCAAAAGTTATCAAAAAGGATAAGGAAGGACACTTCATTCTCATCAAAGGAAAAATCTACCAAGAACTCTCAATTCTGAACATCTATGCCCCAAATGCAAGGGCATCCATATTCACGAAAGAAACTTTACTAAGCTCAAGGCACACATTGTGCCTCACACAATAATAGTGGGAGATTTCAACATCCCACTCACATCAGTGGACAGATCATGGAAACTCAAACTAAATGGAGGCACGGTGAAATTAACAGAAGTTATGGACCAAATAGAAATTTATAGAACATGTCATCCTAAAACAAAAGAATATGTCTTCTCAGCACTTCACAGTACCTTCTTCAAAAATGACCATATAATCGGTCACAAAAGAGTCCTCAACAAATACTAGAAGATTGAAATGATCCCTTATATCCTATAAGATCACCACGGACTAAGGATAGTCTTCAATAGCAACAAAAACAATAGAAATAACACATACACATGGAAGCTGAACAATGTTCTACTGAATCATAACTTAGTGAAGAAAGAAAGAAGGAAAGAAGGAAAGAAAGAAAGAAAGAAAGAAAGAAAGAAAGAAAGAAAGAAAGAAAGAAAGAAAGAAAGAGGGAGAGAAAGAAAGAGAGAGGGAGAAAGAAATTAAGGACTTTTTAGAATTTAATGAAAATGAAGGCACAACATACCCAAACTTATGGGACAGAATGAAAGAAGTGCTAAAAGGAAAACTCATAGCTCTGAGTGTCTCCAAAAAAGAAACTAGAGAGAAGATACACTAGCAGTTTGACAGCACACCTGAAAGCCCTAGAAAAAAAAGAAGAAACAAATACACCCAAGAGGAGTAGAAGACTGAAATCAACCAAGTAGAAACAACAAGAACTATACAGAGAAACAAGCAAACCAGGAGCTGGTTCTTTGAGAAAATCAACAAGATAGACAAACCCTTAGCCAGACTAACCAGAGGGCACAGAGACAGTACCCAAATTAACAAAATCAGAAATGAAAAGGGAAATGTAACAACAGAAACTCAAGAAATTAAAAAAAAAAAAAACAACAGATCCTACTACAAAAAGCATATTTTTAACAAATCATATATTTAACAAAACTGGAAAAATCTGGATGAAATGGACAATTTTCTAGACAGATACCAAAGTTATATCAAAATCAGATAAACAAGCTTAACAGTCCCATAACCCCTAAAGAAATAGAAGCAGTCATTAAACGTCTGCCAAGCAAAAAAAAAAAAAAAAAAAAAAAAAAAAGCCCAGGATCTGGTAGATTTAGTCCACAATTCTATCAGACCTTCAAAGAAGACCTAATACCAAGTCTCTTCAAACTATTCCACAAAATAGAAAGAGAATTTCTATTTTCACTACCCAATTTGTTCTATGAAGTCACAGTTACCCTGATACCAAAACCACACAAAGACTCAACAAAAAAGAGAACTTCAGACCAATTTCCCTTATGAATATCAATGGAAAAATACTCAACAAAAATCTCAAAAACCAAATTCCAAAACACACCAAACACATCAAAACAAGTAGTCTTCATCCCAAGGATGCAGGGATGGTTCAATATACCGAAATCCATCAAGGTAATCCACTACTTAAACAAACTCGAAGAAAAAAAAAAAAAAAACATGATCATTTCACTAGATGCTAAGAAAGCACTTGAGAAAATTCAGCATTCCTTCATGTTAAAAGTCTTGGAAAGATCAGGGCCATACCTGATACATAGTGAAAGCAATATACAGCAAACCAGTAGCCAACATCAAACTAAATGGAGAGAAACTTGAAGCAATCCCACTAAAATCGGAGACTAGACAAGGCTTCCCACTCTATCCCTATCTATTCAGTATAGTACTTGAAGTTCTAGCTAGAGCAATTAGACAACAAAAGGAGGTCAAACGAATACAAATGGGGAAAGAAGAATTCAAAATATCACTATTTGCTGACCTATTATATGATAGTATACTTAAGTGACCCAAAAAATTCCACCAGAGAACTCCTAAACCTGATAAACAACTTCAGCAAAGTGGCTGGATACAAAATTAACTTAAACGAATCAGTAGCCTTCCTCTACTCAAAGAATAAACAGTCTGAGAAAGAAATTAGGGACACAACACCCATCACAATAGTCACAAATAATATAAAATACCTTGGATATTTCATTTGGAATAACAAAATCACAGGATAGGGAAAACTATTCACACACACACACACACGCAAAAAAAAAAAAAAAAAAAAAAAAAAAAAAAAAAAAAAGAACTTCTGGGGTAATCACTATCCCTGACCTCAAGCTGTATTATAGAGCAATAGTGATAAAAACTGCATGGTATTGGTACAATGACAGGCCGGTAGATCAGTGGAATAGAATCGAAGATCCAGAAATGAACCCACACAACTATGGTCACTTGATCTTTGTCAAAGGAGCTAAAACCATCCAGTGGAAAAAAGACACCATTTTCAACAAATGGTGCTGGTTTAACTGGCCGTCAGCATATAGAAGAATGCAAGTTGATCCATTCTTATCTCTCTGTACAAAGCTCAAGGCCAAGTGGATCAAGGACCTCCACATAAAACCAGATACAGTGAATCTAATAGAAGAGAAAGTGGGGAAAAGCCTTGAACACCTGGGCACAGGGGAAATTTTTCTGAACAGAACATCAATGGCTTATGCTCAAAGATCAACAATTGACAAATGGGACCTCATAAAATTGCAAAGCTTCTGTAAGGCAAAGGACACTATCAATAGGACAAGGTGGCAACCAACAGATTGGGAAAAGATCTTTACCAATCTTATATCCGATAGAGGGGTAATATCCAATATTTACAAAGGACTCAAGAAGTTACACTCCAGAGGAACAAATAACCCTATTGAAAAATGGGGTACAGAGCTAAACAAAGAATTCTCAAGTGAGGAATACCGAATGGCTGAGAAGCACCTAAAGAACTTTCAACATTCTTAGTCATCATGGAAATGCAAATTAAAACAACACTGAGATTCCACCTCACAACAATCAGAATGGATCAAAAGTCCAAGAGCCAGCATCCTTGTAATTTGTCACAATGAGGTCACCTTACCTGTGAAGGGCACACCATGAAAAGTTCAGTGGTGAAATATTGTCCTTGATTCTTTTTTGGACATTAACGAAAGAGTAACTCCTGGCCAATCCTTCATTACACCAATTCTCTTCACCTCAACTTTGTATTCTCAATCTGAATTGCTTTGGAGAAAGAGTGTATTAGGCATGGCAGTGGGTGACGGTGTCCACTTTCTTGACTATACAACTAGACAGCAATCTAGTCTGCATTAACACTGAGGCCAGGGACAGAATTCACACAAGTCCAGATCTCCCAAGATTCTATGTGCTTCTTCCTGTTGCACCCACTACTTATAGAAAAACAGCCTTGACAACATAGAGATCCTCAGCATCCCACCTTCCAATCATTACCTGGGGAATCCAGTAGTGTGGAAAACAATATCATAGACAATGTGGTCATCACAGAAACCAGTAAAATCACAGGATTCATATGAATCCAAGAGACCGCTCGCATCCTATTCTCAAAAGCAAAAACCAAACAAACAGAAAAATGAAACAACTTCTCCTTCTTAATGTGTCTAGGGAAACACCTTGTTTGGGAAAAGGGGGATCAAAATACCCATGGAAGAAGTTGCAGAGACAAACTATGGAGCAGACACTGAAAGAAGGACAATCCAGAGACTACTCCACCTGGGAATCCTTCCCATATTCAATCATCAAACCCAGACACTATTGTGGACGCCAGCAAGTGCTGGCTGACAGGAGCCTGATACAGCTGTCTCCTGAGAGGCTCTGACAGTGTGACTAATACAGAAGTAGAAGCTCACAGTCATCTATTGGACTGAGCATGGGGTCCCCAATGAAGGAGTTGGAGAAAGGACCCAAGGATCTGAAGGGTTTGTAGCCTCATAGGAGGAACAACAATATGAACTAACTAGTACCCTCAGAGCTCCCAGGGACTAAACTATCAATCAAAGAGTACACATGGAGGGAACTCATGGCTCCAGCAGCATATGTATAGCAGAAGATGTCCTAATAGGTCATCAATGGGAGGAGAGGCCCTTGGTCCTGTGAAGGTTCTATGACCCAGTGTAGGGGAATGCCAGGGCCAGGAAGCAGGAGAGGGTGGGTTGGTGAGCAGGGGGAGGGGAAGGGAACAGGGCTTTTTTGGGGTTTTTTGGTTTTGTTTTTTTTTTGCTTTAATTTTTTTTTTTTGGAGGGGAAACCAGAAAAGGAGATAACATATGACATGTAAATAAAGAAAATATCTAATAAAAAATAAATAAAAGAAGTTCCTGAAGCCCAGGCCTATAAGAAATCACTAGTTCAATTGCATTTAACAGTCTCTAGTGGCCCCTGCTATTCAACCACATATAGGATCGTAATGAATAAAATTGTAAACATCAAAAAAGTTAAATATAAGCCAGGTGGTGGTGGCACACGCCTCTAATCCCAGCACTTAGAAGGCAGAGACAGGCAGATTTCTGAGTTTGATGCCAACCTTGTATACAAGAGTGAGTTCCAGGACAGCCAGGGTTACACAGAGAAACCCTGTCTCGAAAACAAAAACAAAAACAAAACAAAACAAAAAAAGTTAAATATAAACTACTTGTACATCTGGATAAAATATGGGCAGATGTGTTCCTTTGCTTCATATGGAATTCGTCATCTAACATTCATAGTCCGTATTTATCAGGGGATCTTTATGGATCTTCTGTCTAGGTCTACTTTGCCATGATAGCTTTGCTCACCATGAGGTATGGTGTATTGCCCTAGCCTTCATGCCTTTCCTCATTCACTCATGCATGCCTGCAGTTTTTCTTTCAGCCATACAACAAATGAAGGCATGCAAAGCACTGAAAGAAAAATCTATTTAGAGATGGAAAACCTGCCACCAAGCCTCAGAGCCATTAGCAGCGACCTGCTTTGTAGCTTTGAGCTACTCCCTGACCTCTTTAAATCTGTTTTTTTTTTCCTCTGTGAAGCAAGGATAATAACAGTTATATAACAAGGATAATGGCAAGAAATACTTGTGTTTGGATTATGTAAGAAAATGAGTATGAAAGATCTTGCTTATTTTTTACAGTTTAGAGAGATTGAAATAAAGGCTTCAGGTATGTTGTATGATGACTTAAGCATTGAACTACTCATCCATCCCAAACTTCGTAAACTCATTTACTTTATGCTGGGAAAGAATGTCTTCACTGAGGAAAATCACAAGGTTAGTCCCCAATGTCGTGTCTTGAAATGAGCTGCTGCTTCCTTTAGAATTCTCTAATTCTTGGCAGAAGCTCCTACCTACATACAGAAATATTGCTTTGCCCACCAAGGAGGAAGGAGCTATAACCAAGGAAGAAATGGACATTTTCAGGCAGAATTAGAGGCTCACGCGAATGCTCAGAAAATGTATTTCTCCCCAGACTCTCATCTGGGAGATCTCAGTCATGCTTCGATGTATAAGGAAGAAGTGTCAAAAGATTTCCTTGCAGGATATTTGCAATATTCTACATAAATTTTCTGGCTTGTTTACCTCATCAGTTTAATCTGTATATATATATATATATAGTGAGAAATGGAAGTAATCAACCAGAAAGTGAACACCTAATGTTTGTTATTGAGAGACCTGAAATTAGCCAGAAAGCTACTGGCATACAGGGAAGAAAATGATTGGAAAATAGCTCATCTCTGCACCTCATTTTGCTAGAATTACACACGGGTGAATATATAATTTTGCCTTATTATAAGATGACAGTGTACTTCATAAATTAAGCTTGAGAATCAAGATTCCAGTGAGTTCAAAGTGATATGGAAATTGAGAGACTTTTCTTTACATACACCTCAGAGTACATAAGCAGAATCAACCTCCCTTGTGCCAATCTCAGTACTTATCTGTAAAACCAGAAAATCAGAGTTTAAAAATTCATTTAGTTGAACGTATATATACAAATTAGCAGGGTTAGTTTCCTCCAAGGTGAAATTGAGTTCAAAATATTACTCTTCTGATGAAAGGGGGAAAAAAAAAAACAGGCCTGAAACTTGAAACTTTCTCTCCAGAGGCTTCTCCAGGAAGATGATTAGACTCTTCAGTCTGATCAGATATGCAAATCATCAGGTGCAATTATCCAATGCCAAGGCAGTGCAGCTGTAGGGCTCTTTTCACTCTGAGCCTGCACCTTGGAGAAGGCATGGTCCTTGACTGATTGTGCTAGAACAGGTCAAGGTGAAGATGCAATGAATCTGGGAGAGTATGAGAGGTCAAATTAAATACAAACTGTTGACAATCTCTGTGGAGGCTGGAGGTCTCTTGAATGTCATTTTCCCAATATTTTTGATGGGAAGCTTGAAGCTCATCAAGTTCAAACAACTTCCTCAAAGTTACTTTGAAAGAACACGGCATTAACAGGAACTTATTTAACTTCATTTTGACTCTTTAACTAGATACTATTAAATCAGAATAGTATAATAAGGTATTTATTGAGTAGCTTCCCACTTCCTCACCCAGTCCACTCCACTGTTAGTATCCAGTCTCTGGAGTTGATTCTAAGTAGTTTACAGGGCTGAGAAGATGTCTCAGTAGATAAAGGTGCTTACCACACAGTCCTGGTGTCCTGAGTTGGAGCCTAGAACCCATGTAAACATGGAAGAAGAAAACCAACTCTATAAAAGATGTCCTGTAACCTCTACATGTCTGTGAGCACATGCAAACACACACACACACACTGATTAATCAATTAATTAAAATTTTACATGGTGTCCTACATATTTCTCAAGTATTTATTACAGGAAAACAGAATTTTATATTCTAGACGACCTTCGTATCCAAATCTAACAAGCAATGTAAACATTTTCTTGTTTCATTGACAAACATGTACTGGAGATCTTACCATGGGAAAGACCAGCATGGCATCCCATTCTGCCATTGGCCATACCTTTATAGTAGTGAACTGGAGTTTATGTATTCAACCCTCTACTGAAGAAAATGTAAGTTGTTTCCAGGTCTTTGCTAATACAATGGGCAACCTCATTGATAAAGGAAGAGTGGTATCTCTAGGTGATCTTAACTTGTGGCAGCTGTCAATATGTTTAAGAAAATCAGTCTTTTGTCTAGGACAGGAGTTGCAACGTTTTCCTGACTTTGACTTTAGTCATAGCATATGTGCTTTAAGCTGCTTTGTTTAGTTTTACCACTTGGAAGATCTTATTTGGAATTGCTTGTGCTCTATGTCTTAGGAGGAATGAATATACCAACCCTTCCTTTCTGGTGTATACATGCATATGTAACTGAAACAGAGTCTAGAATCATTCAAAATTATGAAAACCTTCGCTCATTCATACAAACAATATTTTGCTTTTATTGTTTTATAAATACTTTATTCTACCTTCCAGAGCTTATTATTGTGTATTGTAATGACATATGGAATTAGCTTCTAAAATCTGGGGTATGAATATGCATCTGCTCTTGTACTCTGGTGGTACCCCAAAGTCATGCCATAACTTCAAAATAGCATTCATCAGAATTCCCAAATACAGACCTAATCATTTCAACATCATTTTGGTTTCCCTGTTTTAGAGCTCTTGGAAGGCTGTTTTGATAAAGGCTCAGTGTTCTGTGCACTAGCTTAAGGAATTGAGGTCTACATGTTAGGTTTTGTAAAAGTCAGTAAAATGAAAAAAAGAGTTGAAGAAGGAGGAGGAGGAAGGGGAGAGTGAATAGCACACCACAGAGATACCTACACATCCTTACTTGGTGCACCACTTATTTGGTGTATTGATATTTCCACAATCAAGATAGATGATAGATAGATAGATAGATAGATAGATAGATAGATAGATAGATAGATAGATAGATAGATAGACAATCTAGGTATACATTAACAGATGAATGAATGAAGAAAATATGCTTCACTATTTAGGTATTAAAAAGAACATAAATATGCCATTTCAGGAAACCGGGTACATTTAAAGATCACGTTGTTAAGTGAAAAAAGAAAAGGAAAGAAAGAAAAGAAAGGAAAAAAATATTGTATGTTGTCACTCATAAGTGGAATCTGACATATTTTAAAAGGTATACACACACATAGGAAAAAACATTTGAGGCCTGAGACTTAGTAGGGAGCAGAGGAAGTGTGAGGAGCAGCAGGCTGAGTAATATTGAAATACATGAGGAAGTCCTAATGAAATCCATCATGTTCACAATGAATGTATTCTAATGAAAGGGGTGGTGGAAAGAAAGGAACTGGCGCTCCAAGGAACCGTCTTCCCTGTGAAGCACTGTGTATTACAGAGTACTTCAGAGACACATTGTCTACAGAAGACCTAGAACTCAGTTCTATGCTGAATCCTTCACAGTTGGGAAATGTGGAAAAGCAACTAACTTTCCCTGGGCCTTAGTTACATCAATTTTGGAGGAAGAAGATGAGCTCTTCCTTGTTTTCATGATGCTTGTGTTAGTTATGTTACTTATAATCTCCAATAGTCCAACCATATGTGAATCTATTCTAATAATCTATTGTTTTGATTTTTAGGGTTGGTGAAAAGGAAAATGAAACAGTAAGAATTTACTGTGTGCGATACAACATGAAAGAAGCATACCTCTCACAACACTGAGAGGTAGATGGGATTTATTTTCTCATTTTTTGTGGATGAAGAATGTGAGACACAAAGCTTCCAAAGGTCACACAATACAAGAGAAACATGACAAAGCAAGGAGTGAGAGAAAGTAATCACCATGGGTTATAACTGAAGTGCCTTTCAAATTTGACAAAATCACAAAGTAATAGGTCCCTCCCAGGGCTGTGGAAGAGAAAATTACAAAGGAAATGCTTCTAAGCCTTTTCTGAAGGAAGGACTCTTGAGATGTGTTTCTATTTGAAGATATCAATAATGAGAAAGTAGTAAATCTTGCAAAATTGGGAAAGAAGAACATTTAGAAGGGTGAAACACAAATGAGAAGCTCAAAACAAGAACAAAGCTGAGTTGCTTCATTCCTTGAAGAACTAGCTCATAGGGAATGATGCCTCTCAGTTTTACTACCAATGGTGTTAAGGAAACTGGTATATGACTTCTGTTTGAAGACTCATGATAATTATGAAGACTATAAAGTAGCATCTGATATGATTTCACAGCTCCCAATGTTCTCTGAATGTCCCATTAATACTCTAAAAGCAACACAGAGGCTGGACAAGACTCAAGTTCTGTGTCAGCCACATCACTGCATTTCCTATGTACAGGGTTGCATTATAGACTCCCCTAATAACATAAACCAAAATTCTGACATTGAGAAATGTTGAAAACCACTGAACCTCCATTGCACCATTTGATAGCAAAGGACACTCAAAGTTTGGGGGAATAAATGGCTTCTTCAGAGCTATGGTTGAATATAAACAGAGTCATTGTAAGAACTATATGAGATGCTGTCATGACCTGTGACTCTCTTTCATGCCTTCATCATTCTTTTAAAAATTTGCTCATTAAAAATGGTCAATTAAATTTAAAATGGAAAAAAAACTAACTTTCAGGATTTAATCACTTGAACTAGGCATTTAAAGTCCTTTGTAATCCATTGCTCAGATTATAATTCTCATTGTATCACTAAACATTATAATTTGTACTGTGATCCAGAAAAATATATTTGCTACTCATTCCTGCTAGATGTTCTGTCTTCACACTAATGTATACCTTTGCACACTCTTAAAATGCTCATTAAAAATGGTCAAAAGACTATTTTCATCCATGTATATTTTCTTCCCATTTCAAAGGACAAAGACAGATGTATATAATAAGACTTGCTCCACATTAAAATAAATAAATAAATAAATAAATAAATAAGTAAATGTGCCTTGACAGAAGCTGGATCAGAGAAAGGGTGTGATTCACATCTGTATTTTTATCCATTTCAGCTTCTGCAGGAAGTACTATTTCTTGGTATCTGAAGAAAAAGATTATAGAATAATATCTGTGCCTGGGGTGCAAAGGCTGGGAGCTGTTCTGACCTTTCCTCTCCATTCTCACCACCTCCTACATTCTTCAAGTCAGATTGCTGCTCACCTTTGACCATTGCACAAGCCTCCTGATTGTTCTCTGTTCCTTCTAGAGTCTTGTGCAATGTATCAGCTTTTCTCTCTTACAGAAACATTCTCTTTCAAATACCTTAAGGCTCTCCTATCACATAAAGTTATAGCAATAGAAAGCAATCTTGAAGAATGTTAGGATTTAATCACTTGAACTTGGCATTTAAAGCCTTTTGCAATCCATTGCTCACATTGGAATTCTTGTTTGATCAGTAAATGTTATAATTCATACAATGATCCAGAAAAATGTATTTGCTTATCATTCCTGCTGCAAGCTCTTTCCTCTTACTGATTTGTGCCTTTTCTTATCTTTTCCTTCTGCCCATGTTTTCTCTTGACCATTCCTATTGGAAAGTTCTCTGCCCTTGATGATCCAACTTAGTGTCTTCTCCTTTTTATATCACTTCCTTCATTCTGTTGAGCAAATAAGAAGCCTTCCAAATTTGACTCCACACTGGGTTGATTGTACTCTTTGGTGTATTCTTAAGGGGATGCTTTGTTGTCATTATTTTGTTCCCATTATAGACTGAACTCTCTGAGAGCAGAAGTAAAAAGATTTTTTTTACATCTCTTAAAGTGCCAAATAATATCCTGAAGTCCAATGAGTGTTCGATATCATATATGATGAGGAAACAGGGCTGATACATCCTTAGCACTTTCCCCGACCCATGGGACATTCAAAAGGGTCCTGGGGCAGGGGAGAGGGAGACCGAAAGAGACAAGAGACACAAAGAATGAGAGCAAGACAGTTGTCTGATCAAGCTTCAAAAACTTTACTTCAGGGATGGCAATATAAACACAAGCAGGAGAAAGCTTCGAGGGAGGGGGAAGATCCCGGGTCAAGGGAGGGGGGAGATCTCAGGGCAAGGGAGGGGAAAGAACCCATGACAAGGGAGAGGGGAAGAGCCCACAGCAAGGGAGGGCTGGTGGCAATCTTCAATTCCTGGAACCAAGGGTCAATGACCTGCACACCCACAAATATTCTGTTAGACTACACATGTTCTCTCATTGCTGTAAGTGCAAGCTAGTAATTTTTCATTAGGCCATAGTTAAAGCAATGGCTCCTGGCAAGTATTCACCCTTCTGGTGTGTGGACTCCTTCCCCCCCTTTTGCTTGGGAAGGACTCCCCCGACAGGCTGGAAGCTGGGGCTAGACACCCGCTGTGTGGAACCCTGACTGCTGCTCCTTAGATCAAAGACTTAGCAGGTCTCATGCTTATGTTAAAGGTTTACTGGATCTCCCTTTCAAGATCTCCTTCTGGTCTGGTGTTAATGGATTTTCTCCTGTTTATGTTAGATGGGCAAGTGCCGATTTCCTCTGGGTCTGGTTCCTAAGCCTAACTATAAATACTGAGTGAATTACAGTAAAGCTCTCTCTCTTTTCACATCTACCTGGCTTCTGTGTCCTTTCTTGTTAACGGTTTGCCTTCCCAGGACCCAATTAACCCAGTTCGTGTATACCCACGGAGGAAGAGAGATCGCGGGGCGGTCCCCTTCACTGGTGCCTAGAGAAAATTTCAAGAATTGAGGAGACATTTTTTTTATTAGATGTTTTCTTTATTTACAATATCTCCTTTCCCAGGTTCCCCTCCAAAAGAAAACAGAAAAAGAAAATAAAATAAGAAGAAAAAAAACTAAAACAATCCCCTGTTCCTTCCCCCTCCCCCTTCTCACCACCCCACCCTCTCCCACTTCCTGTCCCTGGCATTCCCCTACAATGGGGCATAGAACCTTCACAGGGCCAAGCTCCTCTCCTCCCACTGATGACCGACTTGGCCATCCTCTGCTATACACATGTTGCTGGAGCCATGAGTCCCCCCCATGTGTACTCTTTGGTTGGAGTTTTAGTCCCTGGGAGCTCTGAGGGTACTAGTTAGTTCATATTGTTGTTTGTGCTAAGGGTCTGCAAACCCTTCAGCTCCTTGGTCCTTTCTCTAGATCCTTCATTGGGGACCCTGTACTCAGTCCAATGCATGGTTGTGAGCCTCTACTTCTGTATTAGTCGGGTACTGTCAGAGCCTCTCAGGAGAAAGCTACGTCAGGCTCCAGTTAGCCAGCACTTGCTGATATCCACAATAATGTACAGATTTGATGATTGAATATGGGAAGGATTCCCAGGTGGAGCAGTCTCTGGGTTGTCCTTCCTTCAGACTCTGCTCCATAGTTTCTCTCTGAAAATCCTTCCATGGGTATTTTGCTCCCCCTTTTAAGAAGGAACAAAGTATCCACACTTTGGTCTTCCTTCTTCTTGAGTTTCTTGTAGTTTGTGGAATGTACTTTCTAGGCTAATATCCACTTATCAGAAAATGCATACCTGTCGCCACCTTACAGACCAATGGAAATAAGGAGGCGACCATGAACCCTTCTCCAAGAAGTTTATTCAGGAACCTTGTACTACAAAATCATTCGTTCATCTTTTCTTCTTTCTTAGCTAGCTTCTTTTTTCTTCTATCTCTCTCCCCCAGCCCTCGTGGGTTAAACACTTTCCCTGGTCCCAATCAGCATCGGCTATGTGGCAAAACATAATAGGCTGTAGAGAATCATGCCAGCTTGCATCACAAACTGGAGGCACACAGCTTTTCCAACTAAGGGCTTGTTTATCACAGTGCTCTCTGCTCTGGCCGGAAACCGGGTGTTCAATATATATATAGGGTGTCAGCTGCGGCTCCCCACAATTCCCCCTTTTTGTTTTAAACACAACAGGCAAGAGTAGAGGTCTGATCTCCAGTAACCATGAGAAGGACATTGCAATGGCATTACAACCTGATAGTAATATTTCTTGGCAAAATATCAGACCCGTCTTCAAGAAAACGTACAGCTAGATTGTACTACAAACCAGGCTTATTTAGCCACTCGGTACATGCCTGTCTTAGGTGATTTATTTGCCAAAGCCCTAACCCATAGCAGCCAAGTTGGTGCCATGCCCGTCCTATGCCTTTTTACTGGAGGTGGGACCTGAGGCATCAACCCACATGCAATTAGACATGCTCTCCAAGAAACCACTAGAAGCTGATCTCTAGTGCAGTGCTTAGCCTTGCATCCTGAGCGTGAAGAAGAGCATTCAGAATAGTTAACCAAGCCTGTGGAGATTGCCTCGCCTCCAGGGCTGCAAATGCTTGCACTACCAAAGCAGCCTGACATTGATGTCAGACCCGCATAGATACACCACAACGCCAATGTACTGACAAGGACCAGTAAAGCACCCACTGTTCTAATACCCGCCCACTCTTTCAGATGATTCATAGCCAATTAAATCACTTTCAGTACAGGGTATGAATTTAACTCAGTAACAAATTATAAGGCTTTCTATAGCTATATAATTAAATCTGGTTATTTCTTTCCTATTTCAAATATCACCAGTAACAACCCTCTCTAGCCCCAAAGCCCAGGGAACCCGGTAGACGACTCATCATAACCTCTTCAAGCTGAATGGGGGTGTAGAGATATGAGGGGGGTGGAAGGAAAAACAGAACTGGTCTTCTGATGTCTGTGTCTTAACTGGATCAGGCTGAAGTTCAGGATACCAGGAGTTCAAGCAGGCAGTTTAGATAAGGAAATTCACCAAGGCTGTATATTTCTGTAAAATATAAATCTCAAAACAAACTTTCAGTATCATTAAGATATATATTTTTGTTTGATTCTCTGTGCAGTGCAGGAACTGATGGCATGTCACTGAGGGTGACTTGGTCTCTGCTAGGTGATCACCCACAAAACTACATCTCCCATCAGTCCTTCCCAGCCATCTGGAGCCACAGCTGTTCCAAGTTATCTTTTTAAGATTGTTTACTCTAGGGGCAAAGGTGCTAGTAGTTTAGCATTACTACCATGTTTCGATAGAATTTGGTTTATTTTTTTATTTTTTTATTATTTTTTATTTCCAAGGAAACTAACTCTTTGTCTCCAGACTGCTCATCACTTGTCTCTACTTTACTAGACTCCACACCTTTTTAAATTCTTGTAAAGTTAAGGTATTACCATAATTTAAACAAAACCCAGTTTTAAACATTCTATTTTCTTTAGAATCAATGTCAAAGCATTACTATCACATTACAAAGTTTAACTGCCAGTTCTTACATATGGATGCATGACAGTGCAATTTTGAATATATCAAAAAGACATTGTTTTAAATCTTATCTCTGGTCCAGGTCTCACCCTTGGCCTCATTAAATTTATAAGAGGTAAGAATTACATAAAATATCATGAAGACCTGTTTTCTTGGGTCGGCTCATGCCATGTGTTGTCACTTAACATGATTCCAACCCCGAGTTACTAATTTTAAGCTAATTTCCTGTTACCAATATTACATGCAAAAACCTGTTGTCCCCTTTAGGAGCGGCTCGTGCAGACACTCAGTCAGCCTCTATCAGCTCCTTTTTAGCTGTGCGCAGACTGACTCAGCCAAGTTCTTTATGACTTTAACAGTGGACTTCTCCATTTTCTGTACATGCAAAAAGCTGTTGTCCCCTTTAAGAGCAGCTGGTGCAGACACTCAGTCAGCCTCTAACAGCTCCTTTTCAGCTGTGCTAATGCTTCCTGTCCCTTCTCTCCTGCTTTAGAACACACTTTATTCTCCAGGCAGCTCCTAATCAGTTTCCAGATTGGTCGAACTCCACCTTTTATGATTCCTTCCTCCCAGGCGAAATCCAGATCTCTCCCTAATTCATCCCAGCTGGACAGCGTCATGTGACCCAACACTGCAAACCAAGGGGCAGCGATATCTACCTCTGACAGAAATCTTTCTAGGGTTTCTCTCTTTAAATCTATCTTTTTTTGCTTTTAATAACTCCTTAAGAGCAACAAACACGGGGCAAGATTGCGAATTCCCCATACTATCACTTTTGATTTGTCCTTAACGGGACCTTATCGCTCCAATCCCAGAGACCTTATTGCCTCTTCACCGAGGACCTTCCCTTTTGTCCCACCTTACCTGGGAACTTACCAGTCGACTGCCCTGACTGCAAGGAGTTCTGAGCCTTAGATTTCCCCGTCGAGTTCCCCATATGAGTTCTCCATTCCCCATATGTCTCTCCCAGTACGGGCCACCATTTGTTGCTGCCTTACCGATCAGCAGAAATAAGGAGGTGACCACGAACCCTTCTCCAAGAAGTTTATTCAGGAACCTTGTACTACAAAATCATTCGTTCATCTTTTCTTCTTTCTTAGCTAGCTTCTTTTTTCTTCTATCTCTCTCCCCCAGCCCTCATGGGTTAAGTACTTTCCCTGGTCCCAATCAGCATCGGCTATGTGGCAAAACATAATAGGCTGTAGAGAATCATGCCAGCTTGCATCACAAACTGGAGGCACGCAGCTTTTCCAACTAAAGGCTTGTTTATCACAGTGCTCTCTGCTCTGGCCAGAGACCAGGTGTTCAATATATATATAGGGTGGCAGCTGCAGCTCCCCACACATACCATGTGTGTTCTTTTGTGATTGGGTTACCTCACTCAGGTTGATATTATCCAGGTCCATCCATTTCCCCAAGAATTTCATAAATTCATTGTTTTTAATAGCTGAGTAGTACTTAACTCTCAACTGAAGAATACCGAATGACTGAGAAGCACAGAAAGAAATGTTCAACATCCTTAGTCATCAGGGAAATGCGAATCAAAACAACCCTGAAATTCCACCTCACACCAGTCAGAATGGCTAGGATAAAAAACTCAGGTGACAGCAAATGCTGGTGAGGATGTGGAAAACTCCTTCATTGCTGGTGGAATTGCAAGCTGGTACAACCACTCTGGAAATCAGTTTGGAGGTTCCTCCGGAAATTGGACATAATACTACCAGAGGTCTCAGCTATACCACTCCTGGGCATATACCCAGAAGATGCTCCAACATGTAATAAGGACACGTGTTCCACTATGTTCATAGAAGCCTTATTTATAATAGCCAGAAACTGGAAACAACCCAGATGTCCCTCAACAGAGGAATGGATATAGACAATGTGGTACATCTACACAAAGGAGACATTTTTTTTAAATAAAATACCCACATTTTCTGCCCAAAGAGAAGAGTGGGAGATGGGGGCTAATTGTAGTGCAATTAGATAATAAATAGAGTCAATAAAACTCACCATAGTTAAATGACATTGTTAAAACAGAAAGAGCATATTCCCAGTGCTGTGAATCACAGCTAAGATCACCCCCACTGACTATGGTGCCTCTCCCTTATCTCAATTCTCTGTCAGATCTTTGAGATGCCCTCTACCTCCCCACCACCATCAGTTGCAGATTTCCATTCATTCTCATGGCCATCTAACCATCTCTCCTGTCCCTCCTCACATCTGATCCTAATCCCCCTATTTCCCTCCCCATCTATCCCCTCTTCTACCCAGTTCCCTCCTTCCATGTGCCTCTTTAAAAAAAAAAAAAAGATTTATTTATTTATTTCATGTATGTGAATACACTGTTTCTGTCTTCAGACACACCAGAAGAGGGCATCAGATCCCCATTACAGATGGTTATGAGGCATCATGTGGTTGCTGGGAATTGAACTCAGGACCTCTGGAAAAGCAGTCAGTGCTCTTAGCCACTAAGCCATCTCTCCAGCCCCCATGTGCCTCTTAATAACTGTTTTATTCCTCCATTCTAAGTGAGGTTCAAGCATCTTTGCTCGTGCCTTCCTCCATGTTTAACCTCTTTGGGTCTGTGGTGTGTATCATGGGTATCCTGTAGATTGTGGCTAATATCTACTTATAAGTGAGTAAATACCATGGATGTCCTTTGGGGGCATAGCTACCTCACTCAGGGTGGTATTCTCAACCTCCACCCTTTTGCATGGCAAATTCATGATGTCTTTGCTTTTAATAGCTGAATAGTATCCCATTGTGTAGATGTAACATATTTGGTCCTATGCCTCCACATACCTAGCAGATGTGCAGCTTGGTCTTCATATGGGTCCAGAACAACTGGATTGAGGACTAGCCCAAAAGCTGTTGCCTGTCTGTGGGGTATGTTCTTCTAGTGAGGCTGCAATATCTGGCCTCAGTAGGAGAAGATGTGCCTAGCCCTGCAGAGACTTGATGTACCAAGATTGGGGGATATCTGAAGCCCCCACCCTCTCAGAGGAGAAGGGGAAGGAGGATGGGGGGAAGATTGTGAGAGGGGTGACTAAAAGGGGGCCAGTGAGTGGAATATAAAGTGAAAAAAAGATTGAGTAAAATATTAAAATTCTTTAATAAAGGTGGAAGAGTTTTATTTTTGTTTTGTTTTGTTTTTTGATTTTTTTCTTAAAAACTGCTTTTGTCTCAATAGCCCTGAAGAGACTTGAGGTGCCAGGGTGAGTGCTGACCAGGAGAGCATGCAGTGGGCAAGATATAAAGTGAATAAATAACAATAAAATAAAAAGAAATATTATACCATAAAAAAAAACAAGAGCAGCTGTCATAAAGCCAACCAGAAATAGGTCAAAGTAATAGGCATGTATAGTTGGATGGTTTGAAGGTCCCAGTTGTTCTGAGTCGTTCCTGTGAAACAAGATTACAGACCTTTCGTAGAGTTTACAACATTTCTGCTGAAACTTTGGGGCACTGTAGCTATGCAGTAAAATGTAAGGGAATAAGACAAGAGTGGTGGTGCGTATCTATTACCTCTGCATCAGGGATGCAAAGGTGGCTAAATCTCTGAGTTTGAGGCTACCTGGGTCTACAGAACCAGCAAGCTCTGTGACAGTCGGGACCACACAGAAAAAAAAAATTCTTTCACAAACAAAAAGTAAAAATTACACAAAGAAAAAGCTAACCTTAATGCCAACTATATTCTGCTGAATATCACGTTGTAGACGCAGGAAACTCATAGCTAACACCTCTTAGAGAGCAGAATTTGAGGAGCTAAGGAGTGGACTCAGTGTTTATAAATTGTTTGCTGCACAAGCATGAGAATCTAAGTTCAGATCCCCAGAACCTACATAAAAAAGCTAGACACAGAAGAGCACACCTACAACCTTAGCCTTAGAAGGCAGAGACAGGAGGAGCATAGGAGGCCTGGCACCAAGCCCATCTAGCCCTCATGATAAGCTTCAAGTTCAGGGAAAGACCCTGTCTCAAAAATTAAAATGGAGAGCAACTGAAAAAGACACTTTAATGTTAACATCTGGCTTCCGCACATGCCTACATGAGTGAACTCACAGAAATGTACACACACACACACACACCATCCCCACATATGCAGTAGCACACAATTGTATTTGAGCCTTTAATCACTTGAAGGATTTATTAAGCCTTTTTCCCCTCTGTAAGAATTCATTTTTGTAGGCTCTGCAATTATTGTCAGATCTAAAGATCACATATAAAGGGCAGGAACGGGTAAATTTTTAAATATCCTTTCCAGAATAGGGGGAGACAAGCACATTTGGAATGACAGACTTATGGAGAGTGCTAATTAGAAAAGGAACTGAGTGATCAGAGAGGAGTCTGGAAGAAGATGTGGCGTTACTTTGGTGAGAAGGATGAGAGGGGGCTAAAGGTTTGTAATATTTTTACACTCTTTCACCCCCCAGGACCCTCTTTGTCGGAGGAGGAAGAGTATTCAGGATATTACTCAGCCACTAACTTACATACCTCTGTAATCAAGTCCTGAGAGTTACTTAACATCAGTTTGAGAAATGCAGAAGCAAAGAAGGCATGGCCCTTGCCCTCTCACAATTCATAGTCTAATCCTAATATGCAACAAAAATGCAAATGAAGGGGTGCTTAATCTCACCATGCTCAGGAGCAATAAGAACAGGAAGGATCAAGAATGACCTCATCTGTATCTCATTGACCTCACCTGTATCTCATTGACCTCACCTGTATCTCATTGACCTCACCTATACCTGCAATCCAAAGCTGAATTCATAGAAGTTGGAAGGAGATGGAGGTGACTGGAGGCTGGACAAACAGGGTAAGAAGGGAGGATGCATCAGGCTGATCACTGGGGTATAAGCTACAAATAGTAAATTCTAGCCTATAACTGCACAATAGAGCAGTTTGAGATAACAAAAATAGAGTGTACGCTTTCACATTGGAAGAATTTTGAAGTTCTTACTATAAAGAATGATAAATGTTTGAGGACACAGGTATGTTTAAACTGACTTAAACATTATGTAATATATACAAATATCAAATACTAGGTTGCTGTGAAAATGGCTCCTGCTCTACCACAGACCTAAGTTCAGTTCCCAGCACCCACATGGGAAGACTCATAACTGCCTTGAAACTCTACTTTCAGATCTCGTGTCTTCTGGCTTCACAGGCATACATACTTCACACAGACACACACAGACATACACACACAGAGACATGCACACACATATATACACATGCGCAATAATAAAAATGCATTTATAAGAATTAAAAACACTATATAATGCCTCATTCGAATGTGCAATTTAAGTATTTTAATGAATGAATAAAACAATTTTATTTAACTTTTTAAAAATGAATAGCAAGGTTCAATGGATGGCTGTGAGCCTCTACTTCTGTATTAGTCAGGCACTGTCAGAGCCTCTCAGGAGAAAGCTATATCAGGCTCCTGTAAGCCAGCACGTGCTGGCATCCACAATAGTATCTGGGTTTGGTGATTGAATATGGGAAGGATTCCCAGGTAGAGCAGTC
>NW_022196897.1:71984469-72038089 GCF_008632895.1 Mastomys coucha | reverse complement strand
TTTGTCTCTGCAACTCCTTCCATGGGTATTTTGTTCCCCCTTCTAAGAAGGATCAAAGTATCCACACTGTGGTTTTCCTTCATTTTGAGTTTCTTGTGATTTGTGAATTGTATCTTGGATATTCTGAGCTTCAGGGCTAATATCCACTTATCAGTGAGTACATACCATGGGTGTTCTTTTGTGATTGGGTTACCAATGAAGGAGCTAGAGAAAGGGCCCAAGGAGCTGAAGGGCTTTGCAGCCCCTTAGGACGAACAACAATATGAACTAACTAGTACCCTCAGAGCTTCCAGGGACTAAACTGCCAACCAAAGAGTACACATGAAGGGACTCATGGCTCCAAGCTGCATATGTAGCAGAAGATGGCCTAGTAGGTCATCAATGTGAGACGAGGCCCTTGGTCCTGTGAAGGTTTTATGCCCCAGTGTAGGGGAATGCCAGGGCCAGTAATCAGGTTGGTGAGCAGGGGGAGGGGAGGGAATAGGGGTTTTCTTTGGAGGGGAAACTGGGAAAGGGAATATTATTTAAAATGTAAATAAAGAAAATATGTAATAAAAAATAAAATAAATAAAAAGAAAAAATGAGTGGCAACTTTCAAGAGAATTCAAAATAATGTTTGTTATAGAATGAAAGCATTGTTTAAACTGAGTTTGGAATTTTGAGCAAGGAGTTCCTAGGAAAACTGATAAGATAGAGAGGAACACTTCAGGTGGAAGTGTCCGCTGAAGAACGACATGGTGAGCTCTCTCTTCACTAAAAGACAGACATCACATTATTTCACTCTCATTTTCTCCAAGTGTCTTCCAAAAATTCCTAGTCCATGTATTTAGCATATAATACTTTTTAAGAGATAACTGCATTTTATCCAACCCTGTGTAATTTGTAGACTTTCCTTATAGGAAAAACTCAGTAGTAGACTTTGTCTACAGCTAAAACTAGAGGACAGATGTTCATGTCCTCAACGTTTTGTTATATCAGTGAAGTAGTTCCTTTTTTAAATTAATTACTTCATTTATTTACATTCCAGACCTTGCCTCCCTCCCAGTCCCTGCTCCCACAGTTATTCTTCTCATTCACCCTCCCCTTTGCCTCTGAGAGGGTGCTCCCCCTCTCCCTCCTCCCAGGCACCTACAAAATTAGGCCCATCCTCTCCAACAAGGTAGTGCTCTGGTACATATGTGCCAGGGGCCTCAGACATACATATGTGCCATGTATGCTCTTTGGTTGGTGGCTTAGTCTCTGGGAGATCCCAGGGGTCCCGGTTTGTTGAGACTTTTGGTCTTCCTCTGGGGTTGCCATCCGCTTCAGCTCCATCAATGCTTCCCCTAACCTTTCCTTTCTTGACCTCAGTCTAATGGTTGGCTGTATGTACATGCATCTGTCTTAGTCAGCTGCTGGTAGAGCCTCTCAGAAGAGAGCCATGCCAGGCTCCTGTCTATAGGCACCACATAGCATCTGTAATAGTGTCAGACTTTGATACCCACCCATAAGGTGGATCCCAACTTGGGCCAGTCACTGGACAGCCTTTCCTTCAGGCTTTCTTTCATTTTTGTCACTACATTTATTTTAGACAGTAACAATTCTGGGTCAGAAATTTTGACTGTGGCTTGGTAACCCATCCCTCCATTTGGATCCCTGTTTATCTACTGGAGGTGGTCTTTTCAGGTTCCCTCTACCCACTGTTGGACATTTTGGCTAAGGTCACCCCCTCATTGAATCCTGGGAGTCTCTCCCATCCCAGGTGTCTGGGACTTCCTAGAGGGTCCCCCATATTCCCATTCCCCACTTCCACCCCC
This sequence comes from Mastomys coucha, assembly GCF_008632895.1. Lineage (NCBI taxonomy): Eukaryota > Metazoa > Chordata > Mammalia > Rodentia > Muridae > Mastomys > Mastomys coucha. The sequence goes on along the minus strand of NW_022196897.1, from coordinate 72,036,293 downwards.
AGAAGCTGCATATTTCCCTTCATTCTCCTGGTCCTCTGGGCTTCTCTCCTGTTTTCCCCCATATTTAATCCTGTTCCTCTTTTCCCTCCCTCTCCCCTCTCTCACCGAGGTCTCTCCCTCTGCCTCCCATGATTATTTTGTTCCAATAAAGTATTTCTTAGAATAATATCCTCAGCTACTCTATAAAAAAACTGTTTTCTTTCAGTTTTTTTACAGAATTACAGAAACAATATACATGTTAGGGTATCCACCTAATTATCAACAGTCACTGTGTAATCTGAATAATTTTAACACTCAAGTTTTGTCTCTGTGGCTTTGCAAGTCTTGACACCAAATGATAGACTAAATTGTCTGGTTTGGGTTTCTAATTCCCTAGTCTATGAGATCTCTACAATAGTAAAACAAAAAAAGTTATAAAGACTCAGGAAGCAACTGTGTTCATGAACTCAGATATGTGAACAAGAACACAAGCTTCGCACATCAATGCTTTATGTAACAGTTCAACAGCCACTATTCTGAATAGGGAGCTATCCACTCTCCAATCTCTAAACACAGACCCAAACATGGACTTCATCTAGCACCTGACAAGGGTGCAATTAGCTTTGTGGTGAGAGTTTCAGTTTCTGGTTTATCTTGGATTACTTTTGTGCCCCACCCATCAGAGAACAGGCAGAACAAGTAAGAGTAGTATACTATAATTTAGGGTAATAAAAACAGATTTCTTTTTCTGCCACACTCATGACATGGACCTTGTGATTCCATACTTACAGAAGAGGCTTTTAGTTATGTTGTTAAGAGGTGGCAAACTAAAACTTCTCATGATAAACAAAATATCACTTTTTCCAATTAACTGGCAGAAGAGAGGAAATCTTGAGGGTGGAACAAGCAGGTACTCTGGGCTGTGCTATACATACATGTGTCATTAAGTATTCATTGAATGATGAACAGGTTGATGTTGGCAGAATATAAAGTTAATGCAATAAAGAATTTAGAGACACAGGAGGAGTGAACTATGGGGTGTGGAGATTTATGGAACCCTTCAAGCCTGACAGCAGAATTACCTAAGGACCTTCTAGAAAGTGCAAGACTCTTAAACCCCACTCCAAACTGATTGAATCAGAATTCCCAGAGGCTTCAGCACAGAAGGTAACACTAACAAAAGTTCTCAGGTAACACTGATGCTTATCTAGCCCATTCAAATATGTTTAGCTGGTCCTCAAAGCAAAAACTTCTTAGTTTAAATAATAAGCTCGAACATGACAGTCACTTATGATCCTATATGAAATTTAAAATGTTCAAAAGTCAAGACGATTGGCACCTTTCCTTCAGCCATGCTTAAGAAACTATATCTGCATTCACTGAATAAAACAATTACTAAGTTTGATATGTAACAGGAGACACTATGTAAATGGTCATTTTCTAATGGACTCTGTAGATCTCCATCACTACAGTACTAAAGAGCTCCATCTATGAAAACTTCCTAAACTTGTAAACTTTTGTTCCCTGATATCCTCTCACTTTTTACACTTGTAATAAATAAGCATCCTTGGCTTGAGGATCAAAACATCAGAAAGCAACCACTACCAACAATTCTTCGATTCACATACCTTCCAATCAAAATATTTCTGCTGTCTGATTTCACCCTATTCAGACAACTCAATCTCACTATTCATGTACAAACACTTTTTGGGTATTGAACTCTGCCATAAAGAAACAAAGTTTAATGAGAAAGGTCACCATATGAGTATACATTGATAATTTAATATGATAGTTATGTGACAACTACCAAGGAGAATTTATATAAACTTACAGAATTCTATAGTGGGTCTAAATAGATTTTAAAAAGTTTTACATTTGATACAGTGAGGGATATGTCATGTAATATATATTATAAGATTAAAGTCAAGAGGATGAACAGATGGCTCAGTGGCTATTAAGCAAAAACACTTGTATACATAAAATAAAAATAAATAAGCCTATGAAAAAGTAAACTCAAGGAGTATAAAGCATAAAGGAGTTTTACTGTCAAGAAGTAAAGAAATAATTGGATAGAGAAGGGGAAGTAGTTTTTCCAGTCCTACCACTCTTGGCTGTGTAAACATGGGCAAGTCCCTAAAATATTCTCCTCAGCTCATGGGATTATTGTGAAGATTAACATTCCTGATGCATTTCAAGTGTTTAAGAGTCATTCTGGCACATGTGAAACACTAGAAAATGATGTGTTAATGCTACTTTGTTCAGTATCATTATCATCACTATTTCAAATTCATGTACAGTAGCTAAATGTATTTAGGCAATCTAACTTTGAAAGGACAGGCTGCTCTTTCTCCTATTATGCTAAGATGATCATGATTTGGATTTAGCCCAGAGTACATAAGTGTGTGTTTAGAGATCACATGCTCCATGTGGCTGGTGAGGTTGTAGAGGATCTCACAGGATTAATAAAGAAAATCACTTTGTGATCTCACTTCCTATGAAGCTGTATCCCACACAGCAACAGGTCCAGGTGAGAATCGCAAGGTAGCCATTCACTTTGTTTTGCAAAACATTCTTGCCATGGAAACTGTTAACCAGAATCTAACCACTCTCCTCTAGAACAACATTCCAAAGCATGAGCCAGTCTTGAAAAATAGCACTTTCTACTCCTTCCTCTCTAACTCTACAAGTGGTGACAGTAAGGAATGGATGTGATCTTTGCCTCTGATTAGGGGCATCCCCAGTTTGACATCAAAGCGGGACAGAGATACATTTGCAAGGTAATATGAACTATATAAGCACAAGACATGTATAGCAGACATTCAGCACGTACATGTTTAGCTGGCTTATGTTGGTTTGCTGCACTGAACCAGATGGTTTCATACATGTACCAAGAAACTGACTACTCCAAACACCTTTTCTTCATTAAAAAAACAGAACGTGCACACTCACACACATTCACACACACACTCACACACACACTCACACACACACACACACACACACACACACACACACACACACACCACGCACAAACCCAATATTTCAACATAGAATCCAGAATGATTTTAACTTAACTGAATAATCTACCATTTCTATGGCCAGTCCTTTAATCTTTAATCTTTCTATCTCTTATTGCCTCAACTGTCACATAAGTTTTCAAACCGTTCACTCCATTTCAAATTCTCTCAGAGACCTTTCTGCACAGCATTGACTATAAACGATACTTGAACATTTTCTAATCAAATACTTCCCTTTAAGTATACAACCTCTCAAAAATGAGTTCAATGTTGGATACAATCCAATCTCCATTAAGGTACCAGCAGTATTTTGTATCTTGGCTTCTCTCATTCTTTCCATGCCACCAACCACTCTTCTTCAAAGACTTTGTTTCCAAGCCTTCTAACCAAGCCTTTCTCTTTCTTTTCTTTTTTAAGTTTCAGTGTCTCTGGCTCGAGGCACAGATGTCTCTTCCTTTGAAAAATAATAGAAAGGTTATTAAATTTCAACTCCATGTTGAAGCTTTATTACCTATTATTATTTACCTGGTACCAATACAAAACATCATTTTCATTAGTATTATGGTAAAAGTTCATTTCTCTTCACATCTTGTTGGAAATATCATCATTATCCCAAGTAGTTTGCTCTTTTACCCACTGCCTTGTGTTGTTTTATTTGCCCAGAGTCAATGTACCAGATTAAATCCCACACTCATGATTGTCTACCCAACCTTGTCTCCCTAGTTTTGCTCCATTTCAATCTCTGTTTCTGATGGCTCCAAAGTTCCTTGAATAATAAGACTCCTAAGCATCACTATGTAAATAAACATGTTTGTAAAATAGTTAGTTCAACTCCAAATCATTTGTGTATGATCTATTAGATTTCCAGAGAAAGAAAAGGTTTTCAAATTGGATTTTTTAACTTAATGTGCTATTAAGGAAAATAGATAAACCCACAAGACACAACAGAAGAATTGATTCCTTAAAAAAAAAAATATTCAACATGTACTCTATACAAAACCATGGATTAGCAATAAAGAAAAATAGGTCTTAACTGGGAGCAGGGAAACCTAGGGGGAGATGCACAAATCTACATTTATGAAGACCTGTGTTTGCTTTCAACATTAAAAGGACAAAGGACGTGTGGGTTTAAACAAGTGTCAAAGAAGTAGTTCTTTGAAACTGTTACATCATCTAAATTAAATGCCAGGAGCACCTGCTTCAAAAAGCCATCTGTGGGTTGAGAAGATTAAATGTGCATAAAAGAATTTTCCGAACTCCAAAACCCTTGATATGATCATAAGGAAGTAACAATGAGGATGGTCATGAGTTTGGGATGGGGCAAGCACTGTCCTAAACATTTCAAGTACAGTGTCTCAATTGACCTCACCAATATGTGTAATCATGTTCAGTGCATAAATAAAAATCAGAGATGGGGAAATTTCAACAGGGAATGACAATTTAAACTTGATTCTGGATGCATAGTTAATAGTCGTATCTACAATATTGTATGACCAATAAAGCACCACTTTATTAAGAGGAATACCTCAGTCTACAACTTCCTCCCCCAAAGCTTGCTCTCTGAGGTCTCTTAAACCCATTCTGCTTGGTTTCATTTGGCTTTCTCCACACTCTTGTTTCTTGTTGTGTATTCAATAGTCATGAATTACTGAGTAAGTGCAGAAATCAGATCCTAGAGGGTGTTGAAGAACAGAGATATCACAGAGAAGTGGCAGATGACAACTATTTTGGAAAAAATAGACTTGATAATTTACCATTCAGATTACTCTTTAATATTTTTCTCCTCAATCACTATATATTTACAAATATTTTACTTTTTTTAACATAATATGGTAGTATGGCACTGCCAGAAAAAAAAACAAATAAAATGGTCCATTTCTTTCCCTTCAGTAAAGATAATAATTTCTATCCCTTCAGTAAAGAAGAATCCTATGAGAACCAGAAAAGGCAGACAGGGAGACAAAATTCTGTGTTACATGTTTAGCGCATACTAGTGTAGTGTACAGACATCACTTTGAAATGAGCTATCAATTTGCTAAGGCTGCAGACAAATGTCAGAGTCTGTCTTGTTTCTTCATTAAGGCCTATAGGAGTCTTTTTATCCACACAGTACTTACCTCCACACCCTGTCATTGTGCATAAGAGCATATGCTAAAATTACAACAAATGATGCTCATACTATTGGGGAGGGTTGTGGTCTCTCTATGTATCCTTGGCTGTCCTGGAACTGACTTTGTAGACTAGGCTGGCCTTAATCTCACAGAGAGTTGCCTGTCTCAGACTCACAAGTATTTGATTAAAGACAAGCACCAGCACATCCTGCAAAACTTAAATCATGGCTTTTTTGTAATTCTATAACTGACTACTACTCCATTCTATAACCTAGAATGGGTGCTCTGATTAAGTGAGCCAAAGAGACTGGTTTTACAGAAAGAAGTGGGCTAAGGAGATAAGAAACTGAGCAAAAATCATGTTGATCATCTCAAACTTACATTCTTTTAAAGTATTACAGAGAGTCCATCAAAGACCAGTCAGTCATACTTTATAGCCATTTGAAATATTTATTCAAGACATCTGGGACTACACTCAAGTATTCAGGTCCTAAGAGTAGCCTCTCAACATTTAGACCAATGGACTTTTAAAGACAAGAACCACATCCTGGTATCTTGCTCTGGAGCTGCAGAGGTATGGGATCCACAAACAGGCAGCTTAACAGGAAGCTAAGATAAGCAGATAGCTGGGGGGAGTTTTGAACAAGAAGTGAAGTTAGCTAGGGCATCTTGATCGTGGGTTCCTAGAATAGCACTGGGTAATTTTTCAGGATATTTTTCAGGGTAACTATAGTTAAACCTGAAATAACCTCAACAAAAATATAAGATGGAGGAACCTGCACTTTCTTGCCCTGTCACAAAAGAGCAAAGCAGATAAGATATCCTTTTTATGCTGAGTAAAAGTCTTTTGAGGAATTGGCTCATGTTAGTCCCTCTCCTAGTTTCTCAGAAAGACAGAGAAATAGTTTAGTGTTGGCTTGCTATCTGAAAATTTCAGTGTGAATGATTCCTCTTTGGTTTGGTCTATTGGGCCTCATACACAAATTCAGTAGAACCAATGGCTTCCTATAGGATTTCTGTATCACATGTAAAGCATGTGATTTGGATGAATGAGGAAGGCAGAAGTATCTAGTGAGTAGGGACCAAGAACAAGGATACTACTAAGCAGAATCTAGGAACATATGCTTGCCCTCCATGCCTAAGCAGCAAGAAATGATCGTGTTCAAAAAGGTAAATCATGCTCAACCTGAGAAAACCCTGATGTACGGAATGGCAATTACAACAAAGAAAATGGCAGTCACCTCACTAAGAGCAACTATAAGAACAATCATCATAATCTTATGCCCTCTTTCCTCTCTGGTCCAAAACCACTGGGACAGAAATCCCAGGTACTACTGCTGGATGTAAAGGGGAAGCTTGAAAATAAACACAAGGATGATTTTGAGTGTTGCCTTTTATTTAAAATAGTTTAAGACTTGAAAATAAGGAATATCCATTTACTTGTCCCCAAGATTCTCCATATAATAATTCAATGTAATCATATTAGATGTTTAAAAATCAAAAAACTCAATGTGACACAATAGTATTAATTCAGGTGCCAATGATAATTGGATTTCTTCAGTGTTGACATGCACTATCTTTTTCTGTAATGTGCGTACTTTTGATGTACAATTTAATGACAACTTATGAGAGCTGTAGCTGCTTATATTCTAATGTTAATTGGGTCCCACAAGACTGCACAAGAGGTCTTCACAAAGCTTCTGGGAACTAGTCCCTCAGGTAATTCTGATTGGTAAATAAAGATGCCAGCAGCCAATGCTGAAGAGGAGAGACATAGGTGGGACTTAGGGTTCTTGGATTTAGAGTTCCCAGCTTAGGACCACAAGGAAAAGGACAGAAGCTGCCATGCCTGAGAATGTGTGCAGGAGGGAGAACCAGAGCACCATGTAAAAGGCCAGTAGAACGTAGCCCAAGGGTATCTCAGTTGGGTTAAGACCAGCCAAGAGGAAACATAGAAATTAGTAAGTGGTAAATCAGTGGGAAGTAGATTCTAACAGCATGGAGGCTAGGCAGTTGCCCAGCTAGTGTGCTGCTTATGGTATATTAAAATACAAGGCTGTGTGTGTGTCTTTCATGCAGGAACATAAATGGTCTAAGGTGGGAAGGAACTCTGGGACAGGATTAATTAAAATATTATTATTATAGATATCCAACTAATTACCATAATGAAGAAGCAGAGTAGTTTCTGATCACAAAAAAAAACCCTCTCATTGATCCTTACTATTTATGCCCTTTCTCAGCCTTCATCAGTGACCACTGATGTGTTTGAGCACTGTCTGCTCTAATAGTGTCATTTCAGTAATGTTACGTAAATGGAAATACAGAGTAGACTTTTGAAGGTTTTTTGTTTGTTTTCTTTTCTTTTCTTTTTGTTTTGTTTTGTCTTTTTTCCAGAATGATGTACTTAAGAGTAATCTAAGGCTAGAGGTAGTGATGAATGCCTTAAAAAATGTCATTTAGGTTTCTTGCTGTATATGTTGATATGTATTACTTCTTAACAACAAGTAGCATTCTTTATATATGCGTACCCTGCATTTACTTAACCATTTTCTTCTTGGATGACTTCTGGGTGGTTTCCAATTCAAGGCTATTGTAAATAAACTTCTTATAAGCTTTAGTGTAAAGTTTCTCTGTAAACATAATTTTAATTTTCTCTGGGATAAATATGTAGGATTGCAATGGTTGGCTCATTCTTGTGGTGAGTGCATTTGTAAGAAACAATCAAAATTATATCTAGTGAGTCTTTCTACAAATGGAATGCTCTAGTGACCTAGAGAGAGACAGCTGAGTTAAGAATAAAATGGGGTCCCCGATGGAGGAGTTAGAGAAGGGACTGAAGGAGCTGAGGGGGGTTGCAGCCACATGGAGGGAGCAACAGTGTCAATAGGCCAGACCCGCGCCCACCCCCCACGAGCTCCTGGGGACTGGAACACCAACCAAAGAATACACATGGAATGATCCATGGCACTGACCACATATGTGGCAAAGGATGACCTTGTTGATCATCAGTAGGAGGAGAAGCCCTAGGGCCTGAGGGTATTCAGTGCCCCAGTGTAGGAGAATGCCAGGGCTGTGGGAGGATGGAGGTGGGTAGGTGGGGGAGCACCCTTCTAGAGGTAAGGGGAGAGGGGATGGGATAGGAGGTTTCTGAAGGGGAGACCTGGGAAGGGGAAAACATTTGAAATGTAAGTAAAGAAAATATCCAAGAAAAAAAAAAAAGAATAAAAACCTTCCTCCCCTAAATTGCTTTTCGCCAAGATATGTTACTCCCACAATAAAAATGAAGCCAGGACAATCACTGTCCACTTCATTTCTGAAAAAGTCTTTCACCAAACTGAATATTCTTCAAGTAGCTAGACTGACTAGGATCAAGCTGTTACTGCCACTCTCCATCTTAGTGATAAAGCTACCGAAGTACTGGGATTTATGTGAGTGCTGAGTATCTGTACTCAAGCCCATCTGTTTATTTATCCATCGATGTGCACTAAGCCATCTCCCCAGTTCTTTGTTCTTGGTTCCTTTAATCATCTTGACTAGTGTGTTGGTGGAAATGTTACTCAGAGGTAACTTCCTAGCCAACAAATAATGAAACCTTGTTGATTTATTCCATTCACTCTAGTCTGTGCAACTTACAAAGTATCACTAGACACAAACCCACCAGGATCTCATGAGAAGATGTAAGAAATGTTAGTAGAAGTATGGTAATAAGACAGAAAATTCTAGAGAGCAGAATAGAGGCAGGTGAGTCAAGGCACTTAGAAGTTTGCCTCTTTTGATTTTGTAACTACTGAGCTTTACTGAAGGATGGAAAACAGTGTAATTTCTTAAAAATATACATGTCAATAACTGTGACATATAAGCTCTATGACTTAACACCCCATTCAAGGCATGTTTCCTACAGGAACAATATGACTAGATATTTACTAAAAATAATGCTATTGCTGCATTATGAAGAATGGAAACAAAATACCCATGTATATGCATATGACAGTATGCATCTGTGAAGTGTGTGTGTGTATGTGTGTGTGTGTGTATGTGTGAATGTGTGTGTGTGTGAGAGAGAGAGTGTGTGTGTGTGTGCTCACGCACACACAATCACTCATGGAGTTGAACCCAAGGCCCTGTGCATACTAGGCAAGCACTATACCACTGTATCCACAAGCCTATATTATAGACAGTGACTCTGCTCAAAATAAGATTTTAAAAAATACTGAAAGTTAAAATAACCCAGTAAATACAAATATGGCCATTACATGGTTGTGGAGTTGGGCTTTGTCTCAATAAATCACACTGCAGTCAAATTTACTTACAAACTTGGCCTTATGTGCCCTCAGTGAATGGGAGGGGATGCTGTGTAAATACTTTCAAATGTGACCCTGCATTATGGAGGACAAACTGTATCACACAAAGTCTATTAAACCTGAGATTCTGAATCAAGTGTTTCTTAAAATAAGGGAGAGTGTAGATGGGGTATAATGACAGCTTTATACATTTTTTAAATGATTAATCATAGTTGTGGGTGTTCATAAGATTAAGCCTCCATTGCTGCTTTCTGAGTAAAATAAGGTTGTGATCCCAGCAGGAAAGGATATTGTTGCCTCATTTGATTCTTGCCTTCCAAGTAGCAGGGCTCACCAGTCCACTCAAAGGTTCAGAGGGACCAGCTAAAGTGGTCCATCCTGAATGTCAGCCTCAAAACAATGAGGTCGTTTTCACCCTAGGCACTAACAGCTAATTGCAGTGTTTTTCAAACAAATTTTGTTGGAATGATAAAGTAGTGCTTCAGAAAAATTGCTCAGGGAAGATGGGTGTGCCCTTTGCACAGTGGCTTATTCACAGATTCAGGGTGTGCCCTGATGAAAGGAAGCCATGTGGAAAGTAGATTGGCCAGTTATAATGACAGTTGCACTCACACATGCAAGTCAGACCTCAGAGTACAAAAAACACAGTCCTGAACAGGAAAATAGGTAGGCCATATGTCAACAGAAGAATGGAATCCCCTTATACTGGGTCCAACTTTCTTTATGGTTCTGTGGTTAAAAAGAATAGTTATATTTTTCTCTGTGTGACATGGTGCACCCTACTGAAACCATTCTCACTGAGAACCAGGAAATTGTGCATTCATTATAAGATTATGATTACCATGTAATAGCCATATTTGTACCTCTATTACCTCTTGTGGGCTTCAGAATAACCCTTTAGGGATGGCTTTGTGGATATCCTACACCATCAAATGGAGATAACTGAGCTTCTGAAACTGTACATGGTAGCTTTTCAAAAAGAAGTAGCATAAGAGAGCTCAAAGATCTTTCCCTGTTTCATGTTCAGTTTGAGTCTTGTACCTACAGGTAACATTTGCTGGTATCTGAATCTGAGATAGGATATATTGACTTTCATTTTCACCCCAAAGAATGATAATCTCATTTGTAAAGCACTACTCTAAGACTGTCACAAGTGTCACCTCTTTGGTTGGCTTAGGACATTGTAGAACTAGGGAACAGTCATATTGATTTGATTCTAGATTTAAACAACAAACATAAAATGGAAGGAGGAGCAGGACTCATGGGAAAAAGGAAGAAGCCCAGAAGAGTATAAATAAAACTAAGAGGGTAATTGAGCCATAATTAGGACCAAAATGCATTTTATATATGTTTGAAAATGTCACAATGAGGGGACAAGGGTGATGGTAAAGTGCTTGCCACACAAGCATGCAGACCTGAGTTTAAGCCACAGAACTTACCAAAAGAAAGTTGGGTGTGGCAATACACACTTGTAATTACAGTTCTGGCCTAGGAGAGAGAGCTACCTACAGCTTGCTAGCCAGCTAGCCTAAAGTAATGGGTAAGCTCCAAGTCAGTATGGTCCTGCCTTAAAAAGAAAGGTGAGCTGTATCTGTGGAATAATATTTGATTTGTTCTTTGGTCTCTACAGGCCAATACACACATAAATGTCATGGCATAGCCCATCATCTTTTACAACTAAGACATGCTGAAAAAGAAAGAAATGAGGGCAAGGAGAGAGAAGCTGAAAATGAAATTCAGAGTGATACTGTGGAGGCTCAGAAAACCCAGCCCTGTGTTGATGACAAAAATCCCAAAATCATAAATCTGCCTCCAGTCTATAATTATACTTGATGCTTTTCTCATCAATTTATTCACTGAACTCATGCATGTTTCTCTTTTGTCCTGCCCATTTGGTTGTCTGTCCTCACATATCCTGTAGAAAAATCAAATTACCATAAAGACTCACTACCTGACAGGAGAAATTGTTCTTTGAATATGTGTTATCATTGGATGCCATGCTAACTCAAAGATATATACAGCTGAGGACTTGGAGAATCAATCTGCAGCAGGTAGCAATGCAAATTAGCACAGCCTCTGTAGAAAGGAGCATAGATGCCCCTCAGAGAAAGAGAAAGGAATAGAACTACCTTATGATCTAGAAATTCCTACAACTCTTTTTATAACCAAAGGAAGGTGTATCAGTAGGTCAAAGAGACAGCTGTATTCTTATGCTCATTGGAACTCTATTCACACACACACACACACACACACACACACACACACACACGTGCTCAAGGCAGAATTCTTCAGCCATGAAGGCAAAATGTTGCTACAGTGATGAAGCTGGAAGATTTTGGAAGATGTTTTGTGAAACACAGAAGAGAGGCACACACTGGCGCTTACCAGAGGCTGAAAGGAGTGGGGAGCATTAAACAGAAAGGGTGTGTAATGGGTAAACACATCAGGTAGATTAGAATAATCACCATAGGGTAACCACAGTGGACTAAAGCTAATTATATACTTCAGAATAGTCAGTAGGGAGAACTTTAAACTTTCTTAGAAAACAAAGTAAGAGTATGCAATAATGGTCAGAACAGCTCCCATGATCTAAACATTACATATCATAGAATGTCTCTACTATAGGCTCTACAATAGCTACATCACATTAAATTTTGTATTACCATTTATTTAATTAAATTTCTTCTCTGGCAATTACATACACATATAAAATGCATCCTGTTTACTATTTTACCTTCCCCGTACACATACATAAAATTTCCTATCCCTTCCATCCTTGTCCATGACCCTCTCCTCCCTACCAGTCCTTTTTCCATGTTGGTGTCTTTGTTTTGGAGGGTCTATTGAGTTTAGCCAGCACCATCTCTGTCATGTAGTATTTTTCCCATCACCTGCACACACACACACATACACACACACCTGCACATGTGTGTACCTTCACACACTTCAACAGGCACATGCATGTATAATATACACAGGCTAAAGAAAAATAATACCAATAACCAACATTTCTAGGCTTACCCTAATCACTTCACATGAATTCACTTATTCAACTGTCACAAAGAAAAAAAACATGAAGCATTGTTACTAGTAGTTTCGCCTATGTTTCTTTTTTTTAATTTTTTTCTTTTGAAGTGTGTGTGTGTGTGTGTGTGTGTGTATGTGTGTGTGTGTGTGTGTGTGTGTGCATGCACAAGAGTACGTTTGCCTAAAGAAGATAGAGGCATTGGATCTCCAGAAGCTGAAACTATACGCAGTTGAGCCACTCAAGATGTGTTCTAGGATGCCAGATTGGGGTCCTCTGCAAGAGCAGTACCTGCTCTTAAGTGCTGAGCAAGGTCTCCAACCTCATCATCTATGTTCTAATGTGAAGAAATTAAGGTGGATGTAGTGACTCACTTTTCCTCCCACTTCTTGGTGTCTGATGCATTAAAACTTGATTTAATGACCAGCCTGGGCTTCATAGTGACTTCTATACCATCTTGGGATACAGAGCCGGAGTCTATCTCAGAGTTAATTAATTGATTAATTAAATTGTGACACAGTGAAGTTAAAGAATTTTTCCACATTTATGTCACTTGGAGTTCTTGATTTTTTTTTTTTTTTAACAGATCTTGCCTCGAGTTTATTTGTAAAAACAGCATAGGACACTGGTCATCTGCAAACTGTGTAAGTAGGTGTGTCACAGCAGTCCATCTATCTTCACACTGGCAGGAGCCTTTTCTATGGGGCCTTCACAGGGGCCTAGGCTCCTTTGGGAGCCTGGGCTAGAGCTGAAGCCTGGGCCTTAGCTGGAGCTTTGGCCCCTGCCTTTGTTTGAACCTTGGGCTTTGGTTGGCAGACCCTTTGACCCTTAGCCATGTAGCTTCGAATCTTCTTCCCAAGCTTGGGGTGAGCAATGATCACCAGACGGCTGGGTTTGCGGCTGGGACTCTTTGGCATCTTGGGCTTGACAGCCTGAGGCTTCACCCGGGCCTTGATGGCCTCTGAGCGTGCACTCACTGCCTTTGCGTTGTTGGAACTGCATCTTCTTCAGGCCTTTCTTGTTGTGCTTCTTGGCAAAGTGCATATTCTCCAGGAACTTGGGGTTAACCCCCTTTAGAGATTCGTATCTTTGTGACCGGGGTTTCTTGATGCCATTTCTGCGCCATTTGGAGGACTGGTTGTGTGTGGTGTGGTTCTTGGACTTGGCCATGTCTGCACAGTAACCCGCGGCTCCCGCAGCGCCTGGGACCAGAAGAGAAAGAGTGGAGTTCTTGATTTTTATCCTCTGTTGCTCTATAAAGAAGTTGAAGTTCAGGAAATGAAGTTTTATTTCAATTTGCTTTATTCTTCTTTGAATAGTTTTCTGTAAAAAGAAATGAGAACACGTGTGGCTCATGTCTCAACTCTAAGATGGCAAGTAGAAAACTCTTAAGTTCTCAGAGAATCTTCAGTAAATTAGAGAATTTTCTTACGGGCAGGAAAATATTTTCTAATGCCTCTAAAGTGTTCTGAGCAGAGGGATGAGGATGTGGCTCATTTAGTAGAGTGATTATGTCTCATGCACAAGGCCCAGGGCTCAATCCCTATCACCACATATTCTAGGAGACTGCAGCATACACAGGCCTGTAACTGTAGCTCTCAGGAGGTGGAAGCATGATCAGAATTTAAAGGCCATTCTTGGCTACATAGGGAGTCTAAGGTCAGCTAGAGATGCATTCAACCCTGTCTCCAAATAAACGAAAAATAAAACTGAAAACAAGGACTACAGAGCTGAGATGGGCACAGGTATTGTGAAGGTTGAACCCAAATAGCTCAGAGATATTGCCTGAGCCTTTTCTGTACCTGGCATTACTCAGCATTGTCATGTTGAGTGACGGTGTCAGAGTCAGTTGATTTTCAAGATTAGCACAATGCTAATTACAGGAGCTGCTCAATACATGCTCGTTCACTGGGTGGATTTGAAAATAAACAAATTACTCACCTTTCTCTGACAACAGATCTTATCTTTCAAAAATCTCTTTTATGGGATTAATATCTTATGATCTTATTCTTACAAGAAATTTGGGTTATAGCCTTCTTTTTATAATCATAATCAGCTTGAGGATTACCTTTACAATGAAGCTTTTATTTCATTGTTCCCCAGTGAAGGGTCAGAATATTATGAGAAGGCCAAAAACAGTAATGAAAAGGGGGGCAGTTCTCGTACGTCTGGGACAGAACCCCCCAGTTTTCAGAAGAATTCAAGCAGCTCAAATACCCGCATACATACACTGACAGACCCACATCCACTCTGAAAAATGATCATTTATTTGAAGACAAGTGTACTGAGGACTGTTGCTACAAAGCCCCTGATACCAGTTCCTTCTGAACCTCCCAGAGAGGGCAGAAGGGCATGAAGGATGGCTATGGTGTTTATATAGGCTTTGAGGTACCTTCCCCAGTGGTGTGTCTGCCTGGCATGGTATGGTAAAGGCAACACTTTCTCCAGCTTATAAAATATGCCAGCCTATTCCGTCAGAGAAACTTAGCAGCCTCAAGAAAAGTGCTAGGCTGACTGGTTTCTAGACATCCTATTCACCAAAATCCTTGACTTTTCCTAAATTTATATATATGATCTACAAATAGTCCACACAGGCACATTTGCTGGGTTTGGGAAACCCCCACTTAGAAATCAGGCAAATGATGAGTTCATGTGATACGGCAGCATGAAGGTTGCTTTAATGAAGTCATGAGAAATGTGCTTCTCCTTTCACTTATCAGTGGAAGGCTAAAATGCAAAGACATATTTTAAGGGATGTCCCTTAATAAATGATACAGATGAAATATGGTTCTATCAAGTGTCCAAACCTATGCCTTATTTTCTTTGATTCTTTTAAACTTTTCATTTCAAAATCATAAAAGTTTGCATCCATTAATTTGTCAAAATTTGGGAAATGACACAAGCCTCCAAAGATAATGAGGCCAACAACTTAGCCTACCTCCTACTTATCATGTTATTCAGTAAATACAACTTGGATTTTTTTTTAGTAGAAATTACTTTAAAGTACAATTTGTCTAATAATTGTTCCTTTGCATTAATAATATTGCAGTCCTGAGTACCTACCAATAAAAATTCTGTGAACTTTGATTTTAAAATGCTTATATCCAGAGACTTGATGCCCCAGGGAGAGGAAATGCCTGGGAGAGGCGCCCTCTCTGAGGCAAAGGGGAGGAGGTAAGAGGGGACTAGGAGGGGGTAACATTTGGGATGTAAATAAGTAAAATAATTATTAAAAAATAAAAACAAAATACAACCTATTCAATATTCAAAACAGATCCGTTCTTCTTTCTTAGAGCTGAGCACTGAGACCAATTTTAGCAGCTGCAAATATCAGTAGAATAAATCCCTTTTTGTGACAATTTTGAATTGTGTTGAAGAATCAGTTCAGTCTCACAAACGTGTGTTCTTGCTGGTATTTTGTGTGACCTCTTTTCTCAAAATTCAGTCTTCCCGTCACTTGGGAATCTCTTCGTCTTTGCTTCTAAACAATCTCATTTAGTTGCAGCAAATCTAGAATCCAGATGTGGGGCAGAGAAAAAAAGAACTGGAGTTAGAGGTGGACACATCTGGGTTGCTCCGGGTTACTTCTCGCTCACTCACCCACGGGGTGGCTATGACGGTGATATGCTTCCTGGACTGTCAGTCCTTTGTTTTCTAAGCTGGAAAATGGGGCACTAAGAAGCTTCCCCGGAAAGAGGGATGACAGGATTAAGAGATAAAACATGTGACAAGGACTCTAAGTCATCATGTTTCATTCATTCATGTGGCCTTTAGAAATGTTTGCAGATTCAGAAGGATTTTACCTGAGGTATAGTGGGGTGGGGGAGTCATTTGCATCCTGTACTTAGGCCTCCCCCAGCTTTTGAGAAAGACACTTAAAAAATTTTTAAACCTATTTGAAAGCTTTTGAGTGAAAATGACAGCTTTACAAAGAACATTTCTCTAATCCAAGCAGACTCCAGTCATCCTCTGAAAGCTTTTGTTCACATGTTGAACTTACAAATCAAAAGGTTGTCATTTGGAGGCGTCTCAGAGAGCAGGTAAACCCAACCCACCATGAAGTCATTGGAAAAATCAGAAAGCAGATCTTAGCCCTTCCTCCCATGACGCGGGGGAGGGGGGTGCGGGGGTAGGGTGGAGAGGGCTGTGGGGAGGGGTGGAGGGAGGGAGGAGGCTCTAATCCATCCAGACTGTGATTGGCTCAGGCTCTGTACTCTGGGACATTTAATACTGAAGGAAGATGCTGCTAAGGCAACAACCAGCAAGGAGAGAGGTGAAGAAAGAAATATAGTCTAGTTGTCCTCAGTGCAGAAGATTAACTACAGACCAAAACAGGGCCAGGCTGGGCAGGTGCTCACTGTCAGTCTCTGAAGAGCCGATTTAGCTAAGCCTGTGTGGGCACCAGGACTGCTGTGGAATGAAATAGGAGGAAAGGAGTCTTTTTATGGCTCAGTTAGAGAACTAGAAAATTAAGGAGTCAACCTAGATAATCTCAGGGATCCAGGAACAATGAAGTTGGAGGAAAAGCTTGAGCACAATGGGAGCCTTGCTGGAAAAAGTCGACCGTGTCTCCATGACACGCATCAGGCAAATGGGAAACCGATAGCTAATGGGAATCCGAGAGCAAATGGGAAAGCGGAGGTCTATGAAAAGCAGGAGGCAAATGGCAAGGGCGACGGGCTCAGGAAATGTCTCAACCTGTACACCTGGCAAGAGATCCAGAGACACAATCAGGAAGCAGACCAGTGGCTGGTGATTGATCGCAAGGTTTACAATGTGACTGACTGGGCTGGCAAGCATCCAGGTGGGCATCGAGTTCTCAACCACTATGCTGGGGAAGATGCAACGGTAAGGACATCATCCATGTGCTAGCTTGTGTTTCTCTCTCTGTGTGTGTCTCTCTCTCTGTCTCTCTCTCTCTGTCTCTCTCTCTCTGTCTCTCTCTCTCTGTCTCTCTCTCTGTCTCTCTCTCTGTCTCTCTCTCTCTCTCTCTCTCTCTCTCTCTCTCCTCCCTCCTCTCTCCCTCCTCCCCCCTCCCTCTCTCCCTCTCTCTTTCCCTCTCTTCTGACTCCTCTCCTTCCACTGAATATCTTCTCTTCGTCTGTCCTCCCTTCCCCCTTTCCCTTTCTCCAATGCTGCTGAGTATCTGAGAGCTTAGCTTTCGTCCCCAAAACACTGAAGTACATGAAGTTCAAGCCTGGGCTCCACTATCACTTTCTCCTCCCAGATCACTTTTTCAGGATTCCTCTCTAGCAAGAAACTGTAAGCAAATGGGGCTTCAAAGTCTAGCCATCTAATATGGGATACATTCAAATGTCGATTGTGAAGGTTGTGGCTTTGCATTGTGGATTTTGTCTTTGTTGTTTGTTTAGTGTTTTTTTTATCCTCCTTAAAGTAGAATAACTGTCCTATAACTTGTTACAACAAGTTATAAATACGTAAGTAATACCTGGGGAAGGCGTGTTGTTAATTCAAACAGGAATTTATAGAAAGCAATTCATTTCATAGACATCAAATATTCGTTAATAATAGTGGAAGCCAAGAACTTCCAGGACTTGGAGAGTTCAGTTTGCTTCTGCATAGTGTAACTCAAGCAGTTTGACAAGGGTGATGCAATTCTCACAGACACGTTCAAAGGCACCACCTTAGTTACTCTTGCCAGAGGTGTGCATGTTATTCCCACATCACAGCTGAGGTACCGGATGCTCAAAGAGGTAAGCCATGTGCATAGCACAGGGATCATGGTAATGCTGGGCTTCAGGTTGCTTTGTTTTCACCATAAAGTCCTGTACCTCTGGTTCCTTAAAAATAAAATAAAATGAAATAAAACTCAGAGACAGAAAATAGCTCAGTAGGTAAAGACATGTGCCAGCAAGCCTGACAATCTGAGTTCAACTTCCAGGAACTACTTGGTAGAAGATGAGAAGCAACTCCTGCAAGCCACCTCTGACATCCATGTGCATTAGTTTACACACGTGCACATGTGCACACACAAACACACACACACACATTAAATATATAAATAATGCAAATAAAAAATATTTTAAACTTCACTAAGTGTTTGATTAGGAGGTCTGCCAGATTCTTCAGGTGCATGCAAGGATCTTTTTAATGTGGATATGCTAATGCACACCTTCAGTTTCAGCATTCAAGAGGCAGAGACAGACATATCTCTGAGGATTCAAGGTCAGTCAGTTCCTAACAGAGAGCCCTAGGCCAGGCAAAGCTACATAGTAGGATCCTAGTGTTCTAATCCCTCTTTAAATATTCTGTGCATCCTGTGCACTTCCACTCACTCTGCAAGTGTTATTTTCTGTCACAGTACAGACAAACCAAGAGCTAGAGCCCAGAATCAAACTCGAGTCAGAAAATCAGTGTATGGCAAAACATTAAGCTGGCGCTCAATGGTTTTTTTCCCTTTAATTCACCAATAGCAAAGAAATTCTCCAACTTTTTTTTTTCTCATAGGACACCTGTGTACAGATGGTATATTCTAAAAATAGTATTTGGTAGATGCCTGATAGATTTTAAAGTTTAAATTTGATGTCACCAACATCTTTCCCATAACTCTCTATTTTTCCCTGATTTTTCACCCTTGATCTTCTGTCAGTCAGAAGAATGTCTTTCCAGTCAGGCCTTGTCATATCTATACTACTTCAGTTCTGATATAGTTACACACACACACACACACACACATACACTGTAGCTGTCTTCAGACACACCAGAAGAGGACATTGGATTCCATTACACATGGTTGTGAGCCACCACGTGGTTGGTGGGAATTGAACTCAGGACCTCTGGAAGAACAGTCAGTGCTCTTAACTGCTGAGCCATCTCGCGAGCCCCTAATATGGTTTTTAAACAATGTTCAATCTTTCCTTACTCATGGGTGTCAGAAAAGTACACTCAGAGCAAAGCAGAGTATTTATGAGAATAAGAGAACAATTAACAATTATCAAATGACGAAAAAATAAAACCCATAAAAATAAAAGCCACAGCTGCCTAGCCAGTCCATCCCTATGTTCCTACAGCACACAGGAAGAAATAGATGGCTTTATTTGTTTGTCTGAAACAAGATGTCCAGTGTGTCAAGCTGACCTTGAACTCCTGACCTCCACCTCCAGAAGGAAAGGCCATGCAGAGACTTCCCCACCTGGGAATCCATCCCATACATAGTCACCGAACTCAGACACTATTGTGCATGCCAGCAAGTGCTGGTTGACAGGAGCCTGATATAGCTGTCTCCTGAGAGGCTCTGCCAGTGCCTGACAAATACAGAGGTGGATGCTTTCAGCCATCCATTGGACTGAGCACAGGGTCCCCAATGGAGGAGCTGGAGAAAGGACCCAAGGAGCTGAAGGGGTTTGCAGCCCCATAAGAGGAACAACAGTATGAACCAACCAGTACCCCCAGAGCTCTCAGGGACTAAACCACCAACCAAAGAGTTCACATGGAGAAATCCATGGCTCCAGCTGCATATGTAGCAGAGGATGGCCTAGTTTGTCATCAATGGGAGGAGAAGCCCTTGGCCCTGTGAAGGTTCTATGCCCCAGTGTAGGGCAATGCCAGGACTAGGAAGCAGGAGAGGTTGGGTTGGTGAGCAGGAGGAGTGGGGAAGGGATAGGAGGTTTTCCAAGTGGAAACCAGGAAAGGGGATAACATTTGAAATATAAATAAAGAAAATATCTAATAAAAAATACATGTTAAAAGTTATGTGAGGAGCTGGAGAGATGGGCTCACTGATTAAGAGCACTGGCTGCTCTTGCAGAGGACAGGAGTTAATTCCCAGTACCCAGATGGTGGTTCACAGCCATCTATAACTCTAGTCCCAGCAAATGTGATGTCCTCCTGTGCTTCCACAGGTACAGCACACACGTGACACATACACGCAGGCAAAACACATACACATAAAACTATAATCTTAAAGATTAAATAAAAAAGAAAGTTATGTCCAGGATTTACATTTTTTAAACTTCTCTTAAGTTATGTGTATCTGCGTGTGTTAGTGTGCATGTGAGTGTAGGTGCCCTAGGAGGCCACATTTGGGAACCTTGAACACTAATGTAGCACCCTATGTGGTGGTACATGCCCTTAATCTGAATTTTTGTGTCTAAGCCAGGCAGGGCAACACAATGAGACCATGTCTCAAAAATAAAATAAAATAAAATAAAAAATTGATTTAAAAAACAGGATGCTAGGATTATAGGCATACATCATCACACTTGGCCTGGGTTGGATTTTCTATGTTAAATCATAGAATTATCTCAAAGATGTGTTGTCCAAGACTTGAGCTTTCAATCACATTGAAAATTGCTGACTGTCTCAATCAGTTTGTAGTAGCCCAGGTGATAGATTTGAAGTTTGCTAATGATTTTTAAAACCCCAGATGTCAGGAAGTAGTCATTTCCAGCTAGCCATTGAAGAGGAAATGTTTAATATTATCAAAACCACCAGCCTTGATGAGGCCACTTCATTAGTATTGGGACATATCAAGAAAGAAAATCATATGTTTGGTCAACAACATATTTTAGAAAAATAAATCCAAAAGCATTCAAACAGAAAGTTCTCTAAAGGAAGGTGACTCAAGAGAGACACAAGAAGCAAGGAAATTCTAATTCTCCCTGGCTACTCAGAGAATGGAAAACACGTGTACTGGGATTTGTTGTGTGAATTTAGGGGAACTACTGAAGTGCCCAGAGTTTCAATTCCAGGATCTACAAAAGAATAGTATTGTCCACCTGCCTGAACTGTGGTAAATGGAATGAATGCATGCATAGTACAGTGTATAATTGAAGACATTAAGGTTCAGCAAATTACAGCATCCATATCCTCCAAGGTGTGATTAGTACTCTCAGAAAGTTTTTTATCAGCATAGAAATTCTGATTATAGTTTGTACCGTTTAAGTGGGATCAGAACACCAAGCCCAAAGGCCCAAGGCCAAATGCTCACTTTACAGCTTAGGAGGTATTAGCACAATTTTTCCTGACTGGCAACCACAGGATAATCTCTGCATGCTAGGGGCTAGACTCATGGCTGGACTTGCCAGATAGGGTACCCTTCTCTTAGTTACACAGAAATATTTTCTAGGCCTCCTAAAAGGTGGATAGTGGTACCTAAGTCCTGGATGCAGTTATACAGGGTCAGCTTGAGTAAGTGACTCAGAGGTCAGTCATTCGTTTTTTTTAAAGCTTTGTTAGGAACCTGGCCTAATGTTTAAAACCATACGTTTCAGAATGGAATTGGCACAGTGGACATCTGAGACCCACAGTTATTAGGGAGCTCCTGAGGAGACTATTTAAGCTCTTGGATTCTCCATTTCTTATTTATTAAAGGAGATAATAATACCTTAATCTTGGTTTTTATTATAAAAATCAACAGAGGGCAAAGAAAATGCCCCTAATGGTGTTCAGCTGAGATTAAACATTCAACAATAATAGTTTTGTAGTTTGTCATCCCTTCATTCTCCTGAGATGGATTTTAATACTCTCCACAGTAATTTAATAAACCTGTAAAACAAAATCAACACATAAGCTCCTGATACTACATGCATGTGTTATTTGATTGCTTACAAGCTATATATTTGCAAGCTAATGTAAGAGTGCCAATAAACAGAGCTTAGGGCCCAGTACTTTTCATGTATGAGAGTTTACTGAGGAATGTCCAATACGTAGTAAGTTCAACATAACTGTAAAGATTGTCATTTAATTCCACAATGACAGATTATTTTGCAATCTCTAGAGTGAAGATTGCTAATCATTGTGATGATAAGACACACATATAAATAAATACTTGTCCATACATTTTATACTAGACATTGGTATGTTCCAAGGAATTAAGTACAATTATAATGGTAGATACACAGAGGCTGCAATGTTTAAAATAATGAAAGCAAGTGCAGGTCAATCTCTCAACATCACACCTTAGAAGAAGCAATGACAGGGCTAAAGTCAGTAAAGTTCTTACCATACAAACATGAGGGCTTGGATTTGGACCCTCAGCATTTACTTAAAATGCTGGGCACTGCAGCACGTGTATGGTCCCAGTGCTGGAGACCTTTAAATTAAATGATGGTCTTTACTATCAGTGCAGACACAGGTAGATTCCTGAACATTGCCTCTGGCCAGCCAGCCTAAAAGAATTAATGAGCTCCAATGCAGGGAGAAGCACTATCCAGGGATAAACAGTATCTCTAAGAATAAGGGAGAGAGTGACTGAAGAAGATGCCTGACTGCAGCCTAGTCTCCATAGGCATGTGCACACACACTCACATGAGCACACACACACAAAAACATAACACATTCAGTGAAGTATTTTCTTATATACAATGTGGAAAAGACAAGGAAGAGATGACAAATGCAAACATAAAATGAGTCTTCCTCAATGCTTTGGAGGACTCCTAGGGAGAAAATGCACCATGTACAACTTCAAAGAAAGAAACCATGTGGATTGGGATGAGCTCAGCTGCCAGA
Source organism: Mastomys coucha (assembly GCF_008632895.1). Taxonomy (NCBI): domain Eukaryota; kingdom Metazoa; phylum Chordata; class Mammalia; order Rodentia; family Muridae; genus Mastomys; species Mastomys coucha. Next base: position 72,013,390 of record NW_022196897.1, on the reverse strand, counting down.
GGCAATGCTAGGGCAAAAAGAAGAAACAATGTGAAGATATGTGACTAGTCTTGACTAAGTATCCAAGCATCATGGGCATCCACTTCCTCTGCTTAGCATAATGCTGGTCAAAGTGCACACTTGATTGATGTCAGAGAAAAACAGTCAAGGAAGACATTCCAGGTTCTAGAAGATAAAAATAGACTATGGCAGCTTAGAAAATGGGGCACACAAGGCCTCACCCTTCCTGAGTATCCATAGGAAGTTAATAGTCCTAGGGGTAGAGAGAAATCTTTTCTTCAACAGTGTAGCAATGGTTAAGGAATCCATGCTCTTGTAAATAATTTCTCACTCAAGATCATATAAGCAACCCTAATGAAATTCATTAGGTCATCAAATGAAAGAGAGAGGGGAGAGGGAAGAAAAAGAGACAGACAGGCAGACAGACAGACGGGAAGAGGAAGGAAATCTTCTGGAGTGGAAGAAGAAGGGATAACTGTAATTGAAATTATATATTCATAATAACATATATAGAAAGTGTTATGTATATGAAAATACCATAATGAAACTGACTATTATGTATAATTACCATCTGCTAGTAAAAAAGTTAATTACAAAAACATAAAGAAGAGAGAATGGAACATAAAAAGATAAATGTTGTCACTCTGAGAGGTTAGCCTGGCAATTAAGTAGGGAACTAAGAAAAGACAGTCAAAAGATGGAGTCCCAGAAACATGTTGAAAGTCCAAATGGAGCATGAACAACAAAACTGGAAAGAGAAAATGAGTGGGAGTAACACTGTAGAGACATGATTTAATGTTTGATGGGTAACTGGATAAGCAAGGAGAATGCAAGTCATAATTGATGTGGGCACCTCAGTAAACCACCCAGGTGCCCATTATTAGAACATCAGAAGAAGGTTTGTGAGGTAGGAGAATGAAAGAATGGAAGGAGAGGGAGGAGGGGAGAGAAAGAGGGATAGTGATAGGCAGAAAAGACTGGAGTTCACCTGAAAGCATCAAATGAGGGCCTTACAGAAGGCCTTACCGTGAGGATAGAGATTCTGGTAGAGATACAGCCACGTGACAGCTTGTGGGCACCCTCTCAAGCTGCTGCTGCTCTCCCCCAAGGCAAGGACAAAGTCCCATAACTCAGCCTACTTACAACTCAACCTCCATTTGGATCTAAGGATTCATGTGCAAGCCACAACATAGAAGCTTACAAGTTTTAAAAAAGAACCAAAAAAGGGGAGATTACTCAAGGGAATGTAAAAAAAAAATAAAATAAAATAAATGGTCTTGTGTATTCTAGACTATAGCCAACAATAACCATAACCTCTTGGCTCCACTTCCCCGGTATTGACTTTCCTTATAAATTTGTGAGCTCTTGTGTGGGAAAAACCACATTCCACATGTCTTCTTTTATGATATTGGTACCTAGCACTAAGTAATAATAATAATAATAATAATAATAATAATAATAATAGTAATGATAATAATAATAATAATAGTAATTGTAATAATGTATTGCTCTCTGATTACAAAGACAAGCTCTGAGTCACTAGGTTAGGGCATATGTAGATTGTTTAGCACCTGAGTAAATTAATGATATAAGCTGTCCTGTGACTTACACATGTCCCACATTTTGTGCATATGGGAGTGCTTGTGCGTGTACATACCCACATACACATATTAAATAACAACAATAATAAATAATTTGTTAAAATTGAAGTGGCTTTGCCAATGTGCAGCACAGCCCAACCCTCTGATGCTCTGTACCACCCATAGTGGAGGTTAAGAAACAAACTGTCTCTGGGTGGTTGCAGTCCCCTAGATACCAGGTTTGTCAAACAGTACTTGCTCCATTTCAAGCCATCTTTCCTTCTTGGCCTGGTGGCTTTGTTCAGGGTACAATCTAGACAACAGTATCTAAACTACAAAATGAGAATTTTGTCTGAGATATTCTGATTTTGCATACTTTGACTGTTCTCTTTCAGTGAGGAATTCTATTGCTTTTATAATGAAGCAGTAAACAATCACAGCCTCTAGTAAAGAATAGCAATGAATTAGCAGTTTCCAAAGTACTTGTAAATGTAAAATAATCCTCAATATGATATGATATGATTTTGGAAATAATCGGTTTCAAGAGGCACTGCAATACTATGCAATTGATGGTGAGCTTAAAGAGCAGAGATGATTGAAGAGGGAGTCAAAAAGAGTATAGGGAAAATGGGAGCAACACATTATTCATGCTTCAATCATCCCGACTCCTCATGCAGAACTTCTCTGCCCACCGGTTTTTCATCTTTCCCTTACTCATCAGGGGTGTATTCACTACACATTGTATTCTAGGCACAGTGGTAGATGTTAGGCCTACATTAATTGATAACTAGTATGCAGTCTTAATTTCAGAAAATCACTAAAGAAGAAGCAAGGTTCAGTACAATACAAAAAAGCTTCATAGTCAATGAGAGGTGGCTCAGTAGGTACAGACAATTTGCTGCCAGCCATGAGAACCTGAGTTTGAGCCTTGTGATGAACCACATGGTGCCAGGAGAGAACTGGTTCCCACAAGCTGTCTTCTAACATCTATGCATGTGTCCCAATACTCAATAAATAAACAAATAAATATGTGTGTGTGTGTGTATGTGTATGTTATGAGCTTTCAAGGGGGTACTTATGAACAACGTTCCCGCGTGTGGCAAATATCTAATATTGGTATCAAATTCTAAGAAAGACCTTTGTGTAGAGACAAATGGAAGGAGAAGCTGAAGGAAACAGTACAAAATCTGAAACCATTCAGTTCTATAAAGGTGTAGAGTTTTACTCAATACAAGATTCCAGTAGAGAATTCCATGAAGGGTCAGCCTAAGGGTCAGCAAATTGAAGTCAGCAGCAAAGGGCTTCATGAGACTAAAGCTTACAGTAGGGAACCTATCACCATTTGTCCAGAAGATACAGACTGATTTTAATATTTTCTCAAGATGATCTAGCAGCATGTCTCCCAGAAAAAAAGGACTATAGATATTAGAAGCTGGGGTAGATCTTTAGGGTGCCATTGCTCTATTTAGCCCCAAGGCCAAACATTAGCTCTGCTGCTCCATTGTAGTATGTAGGAAAAACATTTCCATCTCATATTCCTAAAAATGTGATGTCTCTCTATATGGCAGAAGTAATAACTCCTCCCAGGAATAAGCTGGTAGCTATGAGCCAGTATGTTCCTTGTGAGTGAGTTCTGTAAATCCTGGCATTCCCAGGCTTCTTCCTTCTCTATGCTCCACACCCTTCAGCAAGAACATACTTGCCCAAGAATGTGGGTAACAGAACCTGCTTTTGCTAGCTTCCATGCAGGGATTTCACAATTTAGTATATGGCTTCTAGTAGAAAAGCATTGAGTACTTTAAGATTAAGTGAATTCCTTTAGTGCACTTCCTCAATATTATGATGCAAAGAGCTCCACAAATGGCTTACTGTTCTGCAAAAGTCAGTGGCTCCTCAGTGTCAGTCCTCAGAGCACAGACTTCAGATCTTTCCTCAGGCTCAAAAGTGACAGGAACCCAGAAGAGTAGGTTATCAACACAATTCGAAATCATGCTAGATTACATTATTGAAATGTCTGCTACATATTCTGGAATTGATTGTGTTCATCTGTACACTGACACTTGATCCACTGGTATGCTTTCCCATTCTAATCTGCTGAGAAACAGCAGGCGGATGATTTAATCAGTACAGATCATCATGAGCTACATAAATCACTCCCTTAACCACTGAATAATTATTTGCCTGGTTAGGAGAGCTAAGCTTTAGTATCTCTAAATGTAAAAAATGTAAAACATCTTTGAAAAAATGTAGCCCTTTGTTGTTCAAAGGTATTGTGAGAAGTGTATACAGTAGAATGAGCATAAAGCCTGGGAGGATTCTAGCATTCTATCTATGGACCTATGGACCTTTTGGTGAAGTCAATCTACAAACTTGATATTGCATACTTCTAATCACCATATTCATCAGATATGCACAAGAAGGGTAATGCAAATTTCCATGGCACTGAAAAGTCCAGAGTTCAATATATTCACTTGTATAACATAATTAGAGCCTACTGATGGTTAGACTATATAAATAAAAGCCTGAATTGCTACATTGAAGAGAAGGTGTGAGCTCTCATCACTGAAGGAACATAAAAAGATGGTTAACAAGTACTGAATAATGAAGCCTGAGAAAATGGTTCAGTGGTTACAAGTACCTGTATCTTTTATAGAACCCAGTTCCTAGCATCCATGACCAACAGTTTACAACAGCCTATAACCCCACCTCCAGGAGGCCTCATGCTCCATTCAACATTGCAGGCTCTCACACTCATATGTACATACCCATACAAATCCCTAAACACAATTAGTGATAAAATAAATCTCCTTTTAAAAGTACTGTTTAGTTAGTACATGCAATTACCACCATAATTAATTCATCTATACTTTATACTGACTTGCGAATTTAGTGGCAACTGTCACTCTAGAGAAGAAAATATAGGATGCATGTAAGACAAGAACACAAAAGGCTCACAGATGCACAGCCAGTAAACAGCAAAACCAGATCTGACGTGTAGGAATGGTGGCTCCAGAGTCCTTGTTTTATAACAAGTACTGTGCAAAAGCCACTACTCGACATTTGTACCCAATGCTTGAATATATATTCAAGGTAAAACTTTTGTTATATTTCTTCATTTTTAATCACTCCAATCTCAACATCATAACAGCAAGAAGCTAATAATCCCCATCTTGTAAAAGCCCCCCTTAAAAAAGAAAGAACTATAAAAACACTTGGGAGGAAAGAGTCTTTTACTTGCAAACATACACAGGATATAAGAGCTCCACTGTCCTGCAGTGATATAGAATTACTACTTAGCAACATTTTTATGGAGTGATGAGAGTCCTTCAATGATGAATACAACCAAGAGTATATTGCTTTAGGCAGCCCATGGCTCAAGGACTGTACTCCTCCAATCATTCATATTTTTATTTTATGATGTTGCTATCAAATTGAATCTACTGTACTCTAGACTAGCTAATTGGAGAGGCCTCATTCTTCTGATACTTAGTCAAAAAGCCTAAACAGAACCCTCAATAGAAAATGTAATTTGTGTAGAGAGTCTTGTTTATTGCATGCCTTAAATAGTTTGAGAAACTTTCACATGAAATTTGATACTGGACTTTAAAAGGACTCACCATGGCTAATTAACTCAAGGAACCCTTCCTTTCAATTCTTAATAAAAAGAGACAATGATGTAATCAATGTTCTAGGAATTACCTGTCCCTAGACAGTATCAGTCCTAGACCCTTGTAGAAGGGTCTCAAGGGTAAAGTTGATGCCTTACCTTAAAGCATCAACATGGTATTATAAGCAAATTCTCTGTGTGTGTGTGGGGGGGGGGGGTCTGTGCTGGTGCCAGTTTAGCCCCAGGATGGGAAAGGATGGAGCATAGCTGACAATAAACACATCTTTTATAAGCTTCTAACAAGTATCTATGCATTACAGGATGCCTTCAAGGCCATGCACCTAGATCTGAACATTGTGAAGCTATATCTTAAGCCACTACTCATTGGAGAACTTTCTCCAGAAGAACCCAGCCAGGAGAAAAGCAAAAACGTAAGTACAACTTCAGGGTCTAAGGATGTAGAAGGACTGGGGATAAGGCTGTTCCCCAAGAGCACTGTTTTCTGTGAGAATGAATATTAGTTCATAGTAAAAGACAGTAGGTTCTTACTGTCTTCAAGGTGTCCTCCCTAAGATTTTTTCCCCTATTAGAGGCCTAAATATGAGCAGGAGGAGAGTAGTTATGACTATCAGAATGGCTGCTAACTAACTGGACAGAATGTAGTATATCCACGATGTAAGCAACAGATCAAGGGGCAATTCAGGTCAAATAAAAGGTGGAGCAGAGTGTCAGGATATTCCATCACTATGCTCAGAACAATGCATAAATTATAAACTCTGGAATTTTCTTCCATTTTAGTTAAGGATAATTAAAAGTAAGTGAAACCACATGAAGTGCAAGGGACACTTTTCTTTTTTTTCCCCCTCCATTTACTGAGGATGGATTCTTTCATAAAATATCTCCTGATTATAGTTTCCCTTCCCTCTATTCTTCCCATTCCTCTCCTCTCTCATCATGATATGATCCCTTTCTGTCTCTGTAAGACTTCTCAGAGATTATAATAAAATATAACAAAGTAAGTATAAGAAAGAATGAAAACCATCACATAAAATTGGACAAGACAAACTAACAGAAGGAAAAGAGCCCAAGAAAAGGCACATAGATCAGAGACCCACTCATTCCCACACTCAGAAGTCCCATAAAAATACTAAATTATGTATTTAGTATGTATATGTATATACAGAGAAACTGGTGCAGACCTGGTGCAGACCCCTCTTCAGTCTTTGTGAGTTCATATGAGGCACTACTTATATTGATTTATAGGGTGTTGTTTTCTTGATATCCTCAATCTCCTCTGGCTCTCAAACACTTTCTGATTTCTCTTCCTCGTGCTTCCCTGAGTTCTGAGGGGAGTAATTTGGTGGAAACATCCCATTTAGAACTAAGTGTTCCAAGACCTTTCTCATTCTCTGTGGTAATATCCAGTTGTAGGTCTCTATATTTGTTCCCATCTCAAGGAGGAAGAAGATTCTCTGATGATGGCTGAACAAGACACTAATCTGAGTATAGCTGAGTATAGCAGAATATCATTAGGAGTCATTTTATCACTAATTTTTATACTTTTGTTTTTGTTTTAGATCAATATTATTTGGTCTTACTCTAGGTCTCTGGGCTATATTGGGCTAGGTTCTTGGCCACTGAAGTGTAGTATTGGGTGTGGGTTTCTTCTTGTGGCGGGGGCCTTAAGTCAAATCAGACATTGCTTGGTTACTCACAATGTTTGTGCCATTACTGCCCTAACATATTCTGCAGGCAGGACAGTATTATAGATCAAAAGTTTTTTGACTAGCTTGATGTTTACATTTGGTGGTGTTCAGAGGGCCTTCCTGTACCAAAGATGGTAGTATGTAGGGATGAAGGTCAGCCTCTCCATGTTCAATGGGTTTCATAGGTGTTGTCTTCAGCAATGAGACCTTGCTGTCAGTTTGTAGAGAGCAACCTATTGTCTTGGCAAGAGCCTGCGTTATTTTGGGATTCCATTAGACTCCTTTACCCAGTAACCCAATCCTGGTATTAGAAACATTGATGACAATAGATGGACAGTTGGGACACTTTTCTCCCATTATTTGACAACTTCATATATTGATATCCATACTACCCCTAAAATGCCCCTTAATTTTACTTGTATCTTCCCATATTCCATCCCACAACCCTTTTTCCTCTCCTCTCTTGATCTCTCTGTCCCAGCTCCATGCCCATTAATCCATAATTATCTATTCTGTTTCCCTTTCCTGATAATATCTATATGTTCTTTCTAAACTTTTACTCTATACCTACCTTCTGTGGTTCTATAGATTGTAGTTTGGTTATCACTGACTAATATAAGTAAATACTTAGCGTATTTATTTTTCTGAGTTTGGGTTGCCTCTCTCAGGATAATTTTTTTCTAGTTCCATTCATTTGTCTTCAAATTTCATGATGTTATTTTTTTTAATGGCAGTATAATGCTTCATTGTGTAAATGTACCACACTTTCTTTATCCACACTTCTGTTGAAGGGCATCTAGAATGTTTCCAATTTTTTTTCTGCTTATTGTGAATAGGGCAGCAATGAACATGGCTAATCAGGTGTCTCTATGATAAAATGAAGCATCCTTTGGGCATATACCAAAAAATGGTATAGCTAGATCATGACACAGACCAACTCCCATCTTCCTGAGGAAATTCCACACTGATTTCCCTACTGGCTGTACAAGTTTACATTCCAACCAACAATGGAGGAGTGTTCACCTTACTCCATTTATTTGCCAGCATGAGCTGTAACTTGTTTATTCACCTCTAAATAAGTAGATTCTGCACATTTCAAAACTCATATTTTTCTTGGGAAGATATTTTCTTTACTTTTTATAATTTTATATGCATATAATGAAATATGATTATATTTTATTCTCAGAATAAAGCAATGGAATTTTTAGCATTTCATCCAATACAAGGTCTATGTCTCTAAGCATTTAATTCATGCCAGACAACTTAGACATAGCTTTATTTCTGTGGCTGCTTTTAATTACATGTTTGAAGCCTTGGTAAGCTAAGTTCCATGGGAACAAAGACTAATTCATTTATTTTTGTGTCCTCCAATCTGCCTACATAGGATCAGACATGCAGCAAATACTCACCAATCAGCTGTTGGATGAAAGATGCAAATAAATCTTTTTTTTTTATTTTTTGCAAATAAATCTTAACCACTGCCCTTTTATATTTAGGGAAATTGTCATTCATGAAGAATAAACTACTTCTTATACACAGCTACTTTATCAAAGAAATGGGACTTGAAATCACTTCTCTAGCCCCAGTTTCTAAACTGTTCCCCAAGACAAGTATTATTCTTTCTTTTAATAGTTTGGCTGTTTTATATACAGTCTTCTAATGTTTTTACATGACTAAAACTTTGCTGGAATGTGTTTACATAAAATCTAAAGGGGTTTTATTTAATAACAAATGGTTCACTTGTTTGAAATTTATGTTTGTGGAAAATTAAATCTGTCTGATATGCAATAAGAAATCATTTATACCAAGTACTGAGACATATAGTGCTATGAAGTAGATAAAGAGCTTTATTCACTCTTTAAGGACTGAGGAATTGACTCAGAAAACAAGACTACTTTAAGGAAATAAAGTTGTTGTGTATTTGGGAGTAATACTTGGTTTCACTTTGCACACACACATCCTACACAGTTGTGTACCTGGTGACACCACTTTGTCTTGAAGATTGTACTCTGAGAGTGGATGGCCTGAGTCTCACACTAACCCTCCCCATTTCAAACCCATTTTGTCGAGTTCTCAAACATCATTGTAGCCCAATATCTTTTCATGTAAAATAGTGACACCATCTCCACATCTTTGAATTATTGGGACTGTAATAGAAAAATGCACACATTTTATTTGAAATAGTGTTTAAAACACAGAGTATGCTCTAAAATAAAGATATTAACATTATTATGAACATAATTGTGGTGGAACCAAAACTTAAAAACCTCCACACATGTCCCCACCACTTTTAGCTGGTGACTCTAGGTTTAAAAGTAATAGTAAAGGTTAATTGTTATTCTTCAAGAGTTTCTAAAAAACAAAGCAGATTCAAATGACTCCTGAGAGTGGAAAGATTATCATTATCTAAACTATTGTTCTTCTATGAGAGTTAAAGTTGATTGTGAGTTGATATATGTATAACTACTGGAGCTATTATTATAGAAAGCTGGTAAAACTGAGTGACAGAAGGTGTGGGCTTAAGTTCAGCATCTGTCACTGGCTTGCTAATTATTTTGAGGCAGTTGCTCTTCTGAATTTCAGTGATCTGTCTAATTGTAGTAAAAGGGAAAAGGCCAGGAGAAATCCTAGAGACAAATTAATATCAGAGGCTAATTAAAACTGTTGATGGCCACCAGAATTCCAAGTTTGATGGGAATTGGATATGGACTTATGAGCATTTTGAGCTGATAGTGAGTCCTTTAAAAGTTCCATCAGTCACAGGTACACCTACACACATAAATTAATGTGATAGCCATTAGCAATTAGGAAATATATTTAAACAAATATGGCCTACATGAAGCACCATAAGCTACTTCTGTAATTTCACAGCTTGGTGATTGTATAACCTAGAACCTAGGTTCTGTGATACTTCTTATTCATCTACCCATCACATGAAGAGGGTTTTCATGCCTAGATGAAAAACACTCACCAGTGAAATGGATACATAGTGTATGGTCACTGAAAACAGCACACAGTACTTCCCTTTTACCCAAGATTCACTTTCTATTATTTCAATGATCTATCATAAATCAAAGTCCAAAAACATTCCCTAAAATTTCTAGAAAAAAACAAATTCATATGTCTTCAATTATTCAGAACAGTATATAAAGAACCATCTCTTTATTTAGTTTATTTAAACTGTGTGGTCACCTACCCATTTACTTCTTGGTTATGAGATGGGACTATCTTTTAACTCAGATATACATTGATCATTTCTGAGTATTTTCTCTGTGGATAAAGGTGTCAAGTATATAGTCATTTACACATTTCAGAATCCTTCAAAAACTCCTTCCACTTTCTTCCAACTTCCTTCTTCCCCACATTTCATATCTTCTTCTTTCTCCATATGTAAGAAAGAAAGAATTTTGAATGTGAAGCCTTGAAATGACAGCACATTCTGTATGAATGAATGTATTAATCTCTAAATTTTAGTAGGAGATAACCATGCAGGCCTGAACAATGAAGCACAAAAGAAAACTAAGGCCAACCTTGAACCTAAGAAGAATTAGGAGTAAGATCTTGCTTGCAAAATTCCACATCCTAAACCCTACACTTACCAGAAGTATAAATTTATTGATTGGAAAATTGTCCATGAGAATAAAGATATATGATGTGAATGAACTATTAGGCAAACATCCTTTAATTTTAACTCTTTGCTTTAAAGTGAATTTCATTGAATTTTCCATAAATAAATGTAAATGTTAAAAAGTTTATTTCTATTCCTCTTGACTATCCAATAAAAAAAAATCTATGGTTTTAGGCACCAGTTACTCCTACATAAGTAGCTAATATGGTTGTTGAAACATCTTTGGTGGCCTTCAAGATGGGTCAACAGGTAAGGGAGTTTGCTGAGCAAGCCTAACATCGTGAGTTTGTTAGCAACCGTTGGACTTAACATATATCACAACTGCCCCTACTTTGCCATCCCCCAGCTCAGGAAAGAATTGCTTTTACCTGCCCTTCCTTGCAACTGAGGAGAGATTTTCACATTGTAACTCATTCTTTCCTGCCCATAAAATGTATCATCCCCACCTTTTTTAACATTTCATTTAAGTTTCATGGTCATTGGTTTTAAATTTTAATCAAATATATTCATATTAAAAAGTAATTTATTAATAACTTGATAAGTGGCTACTTTCATTCATTTATCTTCCCATTTCCCTGAATGAACTAATTCCAACCTTGAATATTCACTTCACAGCCACAGTTGGTGGAAGATTTCCGTGAATTGCGCAAGACATTAGAGGCCATGAACATGTTCAGTGCCAACCTGTGGTTCTTCTTTCTCCACCTTGCCCAGATCTTGATCTTGGAAGTCTTAGCATGGCTAATACTACGTCATTTTGGCAGTGGCTGGATTGTTACAATACTCATTTCCTTTCTCCTTACAGTTTCTCAGGTAAGCAGCTGCCCTAAGCTACAAGAGTGGCCTTTGAGAGAAGCTTGAGGTTTTGGATCCTTTTGTTTCTTACCTGAAAACTTCACATTTGCATTCAACATGTCTTGTTCATATTCACTCATCATTGTCCCCTCCTAGCCCACTCAGGATACCACTCATCCTCCTACCAACTTCATGTCCTCCTTTTTAATGGTAATTTTAGCATATAACATCCAATTAGAGCTGCCCACATGCACAGGGGTGTGGAATCAGCCATTGGAATACTTGAAAACGACAAACGGCCACATCCACAAATTAAAATTATTCTCCCTTTCCTAGAAGCCAAGTAGCCTCCCAGCTACATGGTGCTGTAACTTTTAACTGGCTTGATCTTGTACTGGTTGTAACCACAACTGCTGTGTGTTTATGTGTGTAACATGTATTTCATATCCAGAGGACAACACTTCATAGCTCACTTCTTCATCCTTCATTTCCTACATTCTTTCTGTCCTCTCTACTGTAATGTTCTCTAATCCTCTTTAGATTTGCTGGTGCATACCTTGACATACTACTCATGAGTTTTAATAGCTTTCCAAAGTGTTAGACTCCAGTTCTCTCATCTATTGGTTGAAGACAACAGTGAATATGGAATCATTATGAAGAAAACTAAGCAGGTTAATCTATGAACAAGCTAGCACGGCATCTAGCATATGGTAATAGTTAAATAAAAGGCAATTGATATTATTCCCCCTGTTTTGTCCTGACTTTAATAACTAAAATTCTATCCCCAGCCATATAACCTGAATTTCTATCTTTCATTAATCAATCCACTAATGTTTATAAATACATCAACCCATTAATTCTTCAAGGGGGAAATTACATCTTAATATATAAGAATAAAATAACACAGACACTTCAACATAAATAGCATCAGCAACTGGCACTTGGCAGAGCACTTGATAAGTCTTTGTTAAGTTCTATATGTGTACCCAAACACATGTGCCCTCATACGAGCCCAGAATGTGTACAGATATAACGGGAAAATCATATGTTGCTTGTTCTGAATTAAGGAATCCACCAGGACTACGAGAACCACTCAACTGAATACACTGCATGGTAAAAGGGGGAAAACAACAACAGCAAAAGGACGCATGAGCTCCTGATAATGGAAGGAAAATTCATTCTCAGTGCAACAACTCAGGAGGGGTTTCTAAAGATGGAAGAGTAATATTTCAAGATCCCAGAATTTTTACATCAATACATTTCTTGAAATGTCAAACATCTTTACTCTTTAGGAAGTAATTTTTGGAAAAATAATATCCATTTGATACTTAGCATTAACTTGATACTTTACAGTAGATAAATTACATGACAGTCATAATTATGAGTTTGGCATTATTCCCAGGGGGAATCAGACAAATTGCTGAGGATCAAGACTACTGTATAACTTGACCAGAGTTGTCAGCTCTTAAGTATTGAAGATTCCAAACTTATTAGACACTAATGTCTATTCATGGTCTTTCTACTCTAACACAAAAGACATCAAAGAGTGACAATGGAAGAGTTTGAGGTAGGAAGAACCACTTGCATATAGAGATGAAGGTTATAGAGATGGTGATGTATGAAGGAAATTGAAACTAAACAGGTGAGATCAAAGGAGGTCTCCCAATATTCACTGTTAGGCTTCCAATCTACTTGTGGGCTTTATATTCCTTCTTTGTAACTTCCCTAACCTCCTTTTCTTTCTTAGGCTCAAAGTTCATTTTTACAACATGACATAGGACACCTATCCATGTTTAAGAAGTCCAAGTGGAACCATCTGATGCACAAATTTGTAATGTGTCATCTCAAGGTAAAGGATGTGGGGAAGTGTGAGAAAGACTGATTGTAACTCCCTAACAGAGATTGCTTTGTCTTGCTTATGTACTCAAAGCATCAAAACTTGTTATAATATGTATTCATGTTACATATGTATAATAATATTTAATATAACATCATAAAATACATAGCAAAATCAAATTGTTAAAATTTAAGAGGAAAATGTTTAGTGTTTTTTATTGTTGTTATTACTCTGATCAACTATTTGGCTCAATTCACATTGCTCTAAGGAATGTACACAAATTCTTCATACCTAGATATGCACTATCAAACTATGAATAGGAATATTCTTAGGATGGATGTGAAGATTTTTTCTTAGGAAAACTCAGCAGACCTAATTAATCATGAAAGGTTGAGACTGAAAATGTCAGAAGACAAATAGCAAATATGATAAAAGAATAGTTGAGAAAGGCTAGTTGATTCCATTGAAAAGGAAGATTACAAACTCAGACTTCTGCAAAAAGCAAGAATTGATAACAGAAACTGGCATTATTTTCTGAAAAGGAGAAGTGTTATCTTATGCAGCACCGAGTGGGTTCCTGGACACAGTTCTTCACTAAGCTTCTGTGCATGAACGAGTGAAGGAACAAAGGAACCAAGGATGGCAGTATTAAGGAATAGTGGCCCTGACAGTGCTCAGTATGCCATCCCAAGACCATCAAGTCTGTCTCTGACCATTAGCATCCTGTAACATTAGGAGATAAGCTACATCTCCATTTTTCTTTAACTATGTACATTTTTCTTACCATGTACTCTGGCTCAGAAGGTGAGAAAATGTCCTCCAGTCAAGACATCTCAAACAAATTCTCCCATTCAAGCTAGAGCCTCCTAGGAAAAGGTGGAACCCACTCAGATTGCTTTTTCTTTCATAACATACTGTCTTTTTATATTGCTTCTCAAAGATAACCATTTGATTTACCAGACTAAAAATAGGCAACTAATTAATGGAGTAAAGGAGTGCTGGAGCCAAAACATTGGAGAGCAATGAGCAGCAGCCATGGGCAACAAGTGATAATGGAGGGTAGGCAAGAACTTGATGGTAAAAGTTGCCAGATGTCAAGCGCAGAGGGTCTCCCTAGAGGCACTTGTAAGACTTCTGTAAGACTTGGGAGATGAATGTTACCTTACACCTGTTTTTCAGATAAAATGATTCTTCAGAGGGGCTGACTATTTAAACAATGTCTAGAAAATGGTTAGTTAGATAAACTAATACCACAGTATTGAATAATGCAGGCCAGAGTAGGGCTTCTCAGTTTGAACTGTCATTTGAAGGACACCGAGAATCTTGGTAAACATAGGCATACTTAGACTATTAAAGGTGATTTGATTTATTTTATTTTCAGTGGGGTTTGAGTGTCAGTGAGGGTGAAGCTCTCTGGAGGCTTCTCAGATGATTCTAACCTAGAGCCAGTACTGAGAGCTACTGCTCCAAAGACAAACCTTCTTGCATTGAAACTCAGCCTCCTGTGAACTCGGTCACTTTGAACAAGTTATTTTATGCATTTGAACTTAATTTCTTCACTGAAAAGAAAATGAAGATGGATGGATAAAAGCTTCAACCTGTGGGATTTTTATAGTTACACGTGATACTTGTGTGTCATGTGTAACACAATGCCCAGAAACAGCCATGTCAGCTGCTGCTAATATTAGGAACAATATTTTCACAACCAATATAAGGATCAAGACTAAATAAGAAAAATGTTTGATCATGATAGTAATAAGAGGTAGACTATAAGTCAGACCATGAGTAGTTTACAGAACTACTTATGTGTTCTTAGCCACTATCATTCAGCATATGGAGCCATGACTAGACTTAAGCAATGAAAAGTTCAACTTTGGTTCCTAAATTAGAAACACGTCAAAACAAACAAGTAATTGTCACATTGTATGAAAAGATCTATTTAATCAGATAATTTCTAGATATATTTTCTTCCTCACCTGTAGCCACCATCACTAAGGACATGAGTTTTCGGAATTCACTTTGAAATATCACAAAATAAAAATAAAGGCATTTTTCCCCATCACTATGAGTTTCAGGTAGTGAAGTGTACGTGTTTCCTCCCCTGTGCTCAGGAGACAGAAGAATTAAAAGTCATTTGTCCTCAAGGCAATTGGCAACAATTACCAAGGTTTGGTACCCATTAATTCCAGTGAGTTCCACCCTTGCCGGCTGCTTTTGAAGTCAATGTTTTCCCACTAACACAAATTTACACATAAGTCTTTCTATACTACGTCTCTAAAGATATTTTTATAATTTGAAATGTATATCTTTGGTGACTCCTGACTTGAATGAGAAAATGGGAAATAGTTCTAAAAGCAGAGCCAGAATGCTTTGTCTTTTTTTCTGGCAAGGCCAGTGAGTGATTCATGAACAAGGTAAATGTAGGTTTCAACATGAATGGAAGAGAAAATTACTTGTGAGGTGGTAAAGCGGGTGGAAAGGAGATGACAAAGAAAATTCTAAGCAGCAACATCCTCACCTCTTACAATCATTACAATTCTAAATTTCATAACTGGGTTTAACCTCAGTTTCCCTTACAACTCAGAAAAGCATGGGTAGCATTGGAGTTATTATTCAGCTTCTCTCCAGTGTGTGTGTGTGTGTCTGTGTGCTGTGTGCTGTATGTGTCTGTGTGCTGTGTGCTGTATGTGTCTGTGTGCATTTGTGAATGAATGTGTGTATATGTATGTGTGCCTATGTGTATACACATATGTATGTGTGTTCGCATGTATGTGTTCCAGCATATACAGTATACAGACATTCAAATACCCTGTCTAAAAATGAACCATGAATTCTGTACATATATTTTGAATCCTCATGTATTACTGATTGAGTATTCTTAATTTAAAGATCCAAATACCAAATATGAGTTGTTTCAAAATCTAAATATTTTTTAAGACCAAGATGATGCCAGGAATAGAAAATTCCATACCATGAAACTTTCTTTCATTTCTCTCAAAATTATTTAAAATGCTGAATAAATTCATCTCTAGGACCAGGTGTATATGAGACAAAATGAGTTTTATGTTTACACTTAACTCTCATGTTCATATCTCACTGTATATATACAAATATTTCAAAGAGGTTTTTTAAATGAAATTAAAGATACTACTGGCCCTAACATTTAAGATGGACATGTAACTTTTTTCAAGATCTCCCTATATGAGCATTTCCAAATAGTAAGAATACAGTATGACAATAGAGATAATGAAGCAGGAAAATTTGGATTACAACATGCCTGACTATAACCCATGACTATATCCTAAATTATTTAGTGGGAGGGAAGGGGAGATGTCAGGTAGTTACTTCCTGTAATCTTGGAGAACTATATCCGCTTCCTGGTTGAGGAAATTTCCAAATTCACACACCTAGTAGATGGCTAAGCAAGAATTTAAGTTCCAATTGACTTCAGTCCAAAGATTAGATTTTTTTTTCTGCATGAAACTAAGGGCATAACTTAGGATTAAGGACTGACCTAAGGAGGACCAGTGTAGAACTATCCCAGGGTAGCCACATATAATAGTAAAAATCCTCCCCTGCTCATGAAGAACTCTCCTTCATCTCCGGTAAGAGTATTTTCTAGACACAGAGTTTCAAGTAGAACTGGTTGTTTAGAGCACACCCATCATTAGGATAGCCACCATTCTAACCTCTAGGGCTTTGTGGTATTAAGATCTGTTCCCTGATTTACTATGCATTAAAACCTGCCTCCCATGTTACCAGTTGTCACAGGTAGTCATTGCCTAAAAGTGTACAGTCAGCTGGTAGAAGAGGCCAAAATATCGGCTGTGGGAAGAGATAATTTAAAAAGAGAATCATTTCTTATCATGTTGAGTTTGGCTGTCAACTGTTCCCATTAAATTGTATATAACTAGCGTGAGAACCTTCTCACATCATGTCTTCCTTAGCATCACAGGTACCTAACTAGATCAGAATCTGATATGTGCCGGGCAGTGGTGGTGCATGCCTTTAATCCCAGCACTTAGGAGGCAGAGGCAGGCAGATTTCTGAGTTTGAGGCTAGCCTGGTCTACAGAGTGAGTTCCAGGACAGCCAGGGCTATACAGAGAATCCCTGTCTCGAAAAACAAAAATAAAAACAAAAAACAAACAAACAAAAACGGAATCTGATATGCTTCAATATAAGTAAGAAATAAGTGAATAAGAGAGTGGCTGTGAAATCTGAAAAGTATAACTTAACAGGAGTAGGAAAGACTGTAATGGGAGACAAGTCTGAGTAACCATAAGCTATTCTTGAGGGAAATATCTGGGAAGTGAATGCTGAGGCAGTCAGGAAACAGATATGAATTGGAGCTAGAACTTCCACTATAAAAGTGTTAAGGAGTGGTGGAGGGAAATGGAATACCGCATTCCACTCTTTATGTTTGTGTGTGGTAGATAATCATTATGTCTCATAGTAGAGCTTCCAGAAAGATTATGTAAAGGTAGGGCTAATGCTTACAAGTTTTTCAAATCATTCTCATCCACTTTGAGGTATATAGTGTAATAGACCATAATGTCCAGAAGAAATAATATATAAGCTACATTAAGATGACATCATAAGACCAAGGAGCCTGCTGCTAGATAGTGTCCTTTAGGCATAACAAGAAAAATGAATTCCCAGACTCTCAACAATAAGGTTGCCTAAACAAGACCAGCATAGTGATAACACCAGTGGTTAGGACAATATGGACATGGGAAATTCTACAAGGTTCTACCTCTAGATAAAGAGCTACATGTGATCAAGGGCTATTGAGAAAGAGTGAATCGGTTTCCTCCAGAGACAAACTCCTTCACAGGTTATTAAGACCCAAGTAATCAGCACTCAATACATGTACATATGAGTAACACTAAATGGACTCTGTAGACTATATATATATATATGCAATGAGCATTTGTGTGTATAGGTGTGCACATATATATATGTATATATGTAACAATAATAATTTTCATGAATTTGGGAGGGAGAGTAGGGGACACAAGAGTAGTTGGGGGGTTAGTATGGTGTAGTTAGATACAATGTTGATGTATGAAATTTCCTAAATAAAAACAATTTAAATGATATCACTTATCTTAAATTTTATAAAGCCATACTTAAACTGCCTACTTATAGCTATAATATGATAATCAAAATATTATGACTCAAATCTGTTACCAACATAAAAATTAGTTAAATATTTTGTCTTTTTTTTTATATTGATTCTTCAAAGTGAATTTTGAGACTAATTTATCTAGTTATATACAGTTAGTAGCTCTTATATTGGACAGAGCTGATGTATAATATGTATACATTAATTATTAATAGATGGCAAGTATGCAATGAAATATTACTGGTATTCATTTTTCTATAATCAATTAACACAAATGAGGAGAAGTTGGGTTTCTCAAAGAGCCGATACTTTAGCTCCAGCATGTCATTTCTCCTTGAGATACGCATTGAACTAAATGTCACCATGTTCAATCGGTACTGAGCTTCAGGAAGGATGAGTGGTTTGCCAAACCAGCACACCAGCATTTAAAAGCCAGTATACGAAAGCGGAATAAGAGACCTCAAAATCTTTTGTTTTATTCAAACTCTCAAACTTAGAGTAAGAGAGAAAATATCACTAACAACTTAATCAAAGATGATGCTAGCTTGGCACCAGTTAAAATGTTTTTATTCTCATTTATTTTTATAGGAGAGCATTAAGCTGGGACTTACAATGATCTGAGCAGAGTTCTCCAGGAAGAACACTTCAAAATCATGATTCTTTGAAATATTCATTGAAGTTTCATATATAGGGCCACTTTTTTTCCCCAGAACTAATTAAAATCTTGGCTGTGATGCTCCTTTATGTGTCAGATAGGAATAAGACTCTCTGCTCCACCTTCCTTCAGAATCATTTCTTAGATTATGCTCTTATAAAAGAAGGCTAGAAAACCATTCCAGATAAGTAGATTGTTTCCATTCTCAGGAGTTCTTTTTAGCTTGCAGTGTGTTCTTGAATTAGAAAAATATTTCTTCCTAAATTCTTATTGCCTTTTTCTAATAAGTCATCCTGTGGCCCAGCAGCAGCATCACCTAGAGAAGATAAATCTTTTATTTTCACGTTGAAGATTCAGAACACTAAAACAATGAGGGTTACTTGGGGGAACATTTTCTATTAGTTAATGAGTTCTGTCTTCTCCTCAGGGCCTCTCGGCTGATTGGTGGAATTATCGACACTTCCAGCATCATGTAAAGCCAAATATCTACCCCAAGGATCCAGACATTGATGTGGGCCCACTTTTTCTGCTTGGAGATACTCAGCCTATCAAGGTGCATTTAACTACCATTAACATTATGAAAATATTCCTGGAAGTAGACCCTTATCATAGAAAGATAATCACAAAAGATCTCAAGCCTCTCTCCCTTTTAATGTCCATATATAGACCTGAAGTTTTAAGTATAAAAGCACTTTACGAGTAGTGACTCTCTGACCATAAAGGTCACTTACTGCAGATTCCCAGAACAGAAGACATAGTAACCTGTGTCACCTTGCTTGAGCAACCCCAATGACAGGTTCACTTCTAATGCTTATCACTACCTCTTAGGGAACATAAGCCATTCTCAAGCAGTAGAATCAGGTGACGAGGACCAACATTAGTTTTCAAAGCAAGAAGTAGAGATGCTCACTGAGAAAAAAACAATTCCTTGCATTTAGTTAAGACTAGGCTGCAAACATCTAAAAACTGGTTAACTCAACTCATTTCTAGTCTAGTTAATAAGCAGTGATATTATAGTTCATATTCATTTTGGTGTGTTTGATTATATGAACTGCATTGCCCAATGATGCCTGTAATCTCATGAACAATTTGTCACTCAAACAAAACCTAGAGGGTCTAAGCGATATGCTGAATTTTTCAGTCATTGATTTTTCATTAATGTCTCAACTTGAGTCTGTCATCTAAAAGACTATTGTTTATTAAACAAAAGAGGCATACTGATTAAATCAAAGCTTTATTCCTCCTCTAGGAGAATGGTAGCTCTTGAGAATCATACTTTCAAACAGGTCTCTGTCTCTGTCTTCTAGAAGAACTTTGGGGTATTAGAACATGTGATTCCATCCTTGTTATTCATTGTCAAGGCCTGTCTTACACAGAGCCCAAAGACTGTAATTTTTAGAAAATTTTCTTTTCTCAGCTTTTAGGGATTTATTTCTGTCCCAAATAAAGTAGAAAACAAATTTTCTTGTTAATATATGTGTTAAAGATGCTACCTATTATCACAAGTTGATTGCTTTTGACAATAGCTCTACAAAAACTTTCATTCCCTTGATGCTTGTGGACTTGTGTGCTCATCACTAGAATAGTGTTGCTTACTTTGGTGTCTCTGATATCCCCTCTTGAGCACAGGAGGCTTGTCCAGGAAGCAGTCAGACTCCATCTAAAGCACCTTTTAGAGAGCAGTGCTTAGAATACATGCTGACACTACACAAATACAGAAGCCACCTCTGTAAATTCTAAAAGCTGCCTGTGGGCCCATTCACAGACACTGTAGTTTAAAGCATGACTTATAGTTATTCCACCTCTGAAACTCAGTGGTGCAGTTGCACAGCAGTGGTGTTTCTTCAGAGTTATGCACTTTATCCTTTCATAGCTCTTTCCTGAAACATCCTGAGCCTTTTTCCAGACAATGTTCTTAACCCACATTGAATGAATCTTCAATATCTTCTATTTCCAGAGAGACTTACTGTCCTTCTTCAGTGTATTGCTCAGCCAGTCTATCTATGTTACCAAGTCTCAGGCATCTTCCACATTATCCCTTTTCCTCATTTCTCACTAGGTAGGTTTTTGGAGACAAGAGCAAGTATAAAGAGATATCATTATTTCATCATAATTTTCATTTTTATGGTAACAAAATGAGAAGTTAACTACATTATCTAGATAAATGAAAATATCTATATATAAAAGAGGGATGAGCAACTGAATAAAATGACTCAAACACATTCTATGGTGTTGTAGCTGGGACAGAGGGAGATCAAAGTGTGTGTGAATTATCATTCTCTCAAATAATCTTTCAATGAATGTCAGCTACATACTAGAGATATACAAACATCAATGCTATATCTCCTGACAAAGTAATTACTACCATTGTGTCCTGAGAACAGATTAAATTGACCAAGGAGAAGCCCAGCAAGTGAACCAAATTCTAGTTTATGAATGGAATCTTATAGTTACACATACATGATGTTTGTAAAAATATCATATATACTATCATGATGACTTAGAAATACTAAGGTAAAATTAAAATCTATGATGAGAATATTTAAAAAAAGATAGATAGACAGGATGGAACATGTATATCCTTTGTATCAAAAAAAGAAAAACATTTAATAAGCATCCATTGGATAAAGGAGAAGAGATAGTACATGATGTTCAAACCACAGTCTAAGCACTACAGTTTTAAGAAAAGCTTAAAGGCTCCACAGAAATATATATTTTGAAATGAACATTGCACATAAAGAGAATACATTTCAAAGTTTTTAAAAAATCACACAAGGAAAACTAATTTTACATGTTATTAGATAAGAAATTTTTAAATGATAATAAACTCTATATAGTAAAAATGAAATAATCCATCTGGGCAAGAACTACGCACAGTTAAAAGCACACTATTTACTCCCAATACTGTTCGGGTTCTTCTAGTTTTCTCAAATTTGACAGGCAGTGTCCTGAAATCATACCTCTCTTCCCTCTCTCTCCCCCCCCCTCACACACACACACACACACACACACACACACATGTGTTGCAGAATAATTGCTCTTTTATTCTCTTTCCTTTTAGTATGGCAAGAAGAAAATAAAATACATTGACTATGAGAAGCAGCACCTGTACTTTTACATGGGTGAGTCTCCTGCAGTCACTTTCCCTGTAATCAGTAGTCAAGCTGAAGACATGACTAGAACTGTCTCACAGAAACCAAGCCATATCTGATTTGTTAATGAGAAAATAAACAGATGTTATTTCAAGCTTGCTGGTGGGAAACTATGAAAATGAAAGAGGCATAGTAAATAGGCATTTCTAACAGATGTCCATCATACTAGTTATTGGACAAGAAAGGAAAGGTATACTTAAAAGAAAGTTAGAAGGCAGACTTCTAATCATATTGTCAAACATTCTTGTCTTAGAAAATCTTTACTGCCAGGCGGTGGTGGCTCATGCCTTTAATCCCAGCACTTGGGAGGCAGAGATAGGCAGATTTCTGAGTTTGAGGCCAGCCGGGTCCACAGAGTGAGTTCCAGGACAGCCAGGGCTACACAGAGAAACCCTGTCTCGAAAACGAAAACAAAAACAAAGAAAGAAAGAAAGAAAGAAAGAAAGAAAGAAAGAAAGAAAGAAAGAAAGAAAGAAAGAAAGGTAGATAGAAAGATAGATAGAAAGATAGCTAGAAAGATAGATAGAAAAAAAGAAAGAAAGGAAATCTTTATAATATTCAGATAAAAGAATAATTACATTTTTGTAGGGAGAAGAGGTGTGGGAAAACATTTGCAGTGTAATACCAGAGAAAATAGACCCAAAAATCAAGAGCATTGTGAAAGTTTGTACATGGAAAAAGTTTGTATCTGCTATGACCAGAAAACAGCTCTAACATATGCACACATACCAGATGCTTAGATGATAGGTAAGAGGGTAGATATGGTAGATGGAGAGATAGATGTTAGATGATAGGTAGATTGGTATAGATAGATGATTGATAGATTGATAAATGATAGATACATATATGCATACAAACATAGATAAGAAGACAGATTACATTAAAGAGATGAGAGATAGATAGATAGATAGATAGATACATACATACATACATACATAGATACATAGATACATAGATACATAGATACATAGATAGATACATAGATACATAGATAGATACATAGATACATAGATACATAGATAAATACATAGATACATAGATACATAGATACATGGATAGATACATAGATACATAGATAGATACATAGATAGATACATAGATACATAGATACATAGATACATAGATACATAGATACATAGATACATAGATACATAGATACATAGATACATAGACATAGACATAGGCATAGCATAGACATCGATATAGATACAGATATAGATAGGTAGGCAGAACAGTAAATTCCCAAGCTACTAAGTAAAACCATTTAGTTCAGTAATTCTGACATTATTATTATTATTATTATTATTATTATTATTATTAAACAAAATCAAACTCCTGATGACTTATGAACAAGTGTTCAAGTAACTCCAAAGTCTACTTATCTGAAACAGACTTGTATATCTGGTAAACGAACCAGCATCAGAGAAGGAACCAAATGCCTCCTGTATACCAGAGGTTGTCAATTGAGGATATTTTTGTTAACGAGGGAACATTTGAAAAAGGTCTAGAGACAAAGTCTCTCAGTATGGAAGGGGATGGTGATAATTTAAAATATCCTATAATGCACAAGAATGTCATCATAATAAATAATTACCTAGCCATATAATTTAGTATTTCTGAGACTGAGAAGCCAACACAGGCTCTCATTTGTCCATAAGGCAGCTAATGGTCACTTGTAACATACCTGTGGAACACAGTCACTGAATGAATTATTTGTCAAGTGGAACTACCCATTTCAGCTTTCAACTCCACACTGGGATTCAGCCTCTACACCTTGTACCTGTCATTAGACACATTCCAAAAGGCAGCTGACACCAGCTTAAATCATATGTAGTTTCACACAAACACACACACACACAAAGTTTTTTATTAGTGAATTTGACTAAGTACTTTGCCTTAATATCATGTCTCTGTAGTAATAAAATATCCCCTTTGCTTATGTGGAATAAGTATTGATTATAAGGTCACTCCAGTATACCCATGTCCCAAATCCTCAATAGTTTCTTGATACTCCTTTCCTTGGAATGTCAGCTGAGAGCCTCTTGGGTACAAATAAGTCAGGCTCAAATGGTCGCAGAAAAACATAGTGTCAAACATGGCTAGAAAAATTTTATTCAGACTAATGCAAAATGACAGAGAAATTTCAGTACCAACTGAGATTAACTCAGCTTAAACAAATGGTGAGAGGGAGACTTTCAAAATACTAAAGAAATAAATTTAAAACTATTGACTAGGAGAGAGAAAGGAGAATGATAGAGTTAGAGCATCTGTGTTTGCAGACATGTGTTTACTGGTGCTAGGCTCTGGTAACCACTAAGAAACATGGCCCTTCTTGTAATTTGCAGTCATATGCAGTCTAAGGTAATTCTCTAAGAAAAACTACATCATTCAGTTTTCCCAAGCAGGAACTTTGATTAGGCTGGTGTGCTATTACAGTCGTTATGGGTGAAATCATTTGTCTTGACAATTAGCAATCCTCATTGGTCAAGCTTGAGATCTATTTGAGAACAAAGTTCAAAGAAACAACTAAAGTTTGTCCAGAGAAAAAACATAATGGTCCCTCTGAGATTGTTTGTGCTCTTGGAGGTCTTGTTGATGCTGTAAGAAAATTAGGTATATAGCTTGGAAATAAGTATACTGACATAATTCTTGTCATACCAATGTATCATAACAGAACTCACTCTGAAAAATTCAATATTTCATTTGCTACTTCAGGCAACTTGAACCTGGAATGGTTGGCCAAGTTCTTTCCCCAGCCTCTGAGGTGTTAAAGCCCAGAATGTCATTCTGGATGTCCTCCTAGCATCCTTTCTCAAGGCCAACGCTCCGGGGAGGACATGCAAAAGAATCAAACACCTACTGGCTTGCACTAGGGTCCACATTGCTCATTTGTCTTTTTTCTTTTATCTTTTTCAGTTGCACTCCCCCTCCTCATGCCCGTCTACTTTAATTTGCAATCCATGCAAGTGATGTACCTTCGAAAGTATTGGACAGTGAGTCACTCATCCCACTTTCTAAATCTAGACCAGATAGAAAATGAGTTGAAAGTGCTTAGTGTCCTCCAGTGTAGCTTCTGTGAGTAACAGGACGTCAGATTGAGACAGTGCTCAAAAATTAGGATCTGAAAATGTCTTCAAGACTTCTCACTGAAATGTTTATCTCTGTAGGACATTGCATGGGTCAGCAGCTTTTACATTCGTTATTTCATCACATTTGGCCCTTTCTATGGAATTTTCGGAACGGTGTTGCTCATATATTTGGTCAAGTAAGAATATTCTCTTGTTTCTATAACCTCTTTCTTTTACCAGAGCTACTTGTATTAGCAAAATATCATGGTAATATGGTCCATTCCCATGAAAGACAACAGTTCAAGTGATTGAATAACACAAATTCCATCTAAAAAGGATTTGTCCAGGTTCAGTTGTCCCCATGTTCTTAGATTCCCAACTAAGCCATATCAATTGTTCTTTAAGGCCAGTATAACTTAAGCTGCTTTGACATCATAAACTCTGCCAAGAATCATGATAGGACAAGACAAATTTTAAGCTCTGTCATGACAAGAAATTTTCACCAAACCGCAATAGCTTCAAAACACTATTTTGCATAAATAGCCCTTCCCAAACTTCTAGTTTGTTTATATTTCATTCAGTGGCATTGCTTTACTAAACCCCTATTTGTTGTAAAGATAATGAGAGCAACTGTGGATCAGACGATCTGTTAAGTGCTGACACTCATCGCTTTGTTTGATATAATCCCCACATGGCTTTACAATATAGGCAGTATCATCTCCTTTCTGTCTGCTAGAGGAACTGATGCTTGGAGATTAAGTTGCTTGCCTAAGGTAACAGAACAAGTAAGGGCAAAAACTGTTGCCAATATAGAGCTTGAACCAAACTCTATCTGATGGCAAACTGTCAAGTACTTTACAAATGCCCTTAAAGAACCTGGCTTGGTTTTTTTTTGTTTTGTTTTGTTTTGTTTTGCTTTTTCTTTTTTTCCTTATGCTGGGCATTGAACTGAACTTCCTGCATATCAGGCAAGTACTCAGCCCCCCAATATCTTTTATGCTTGCACCAAAGCTAGAGTAGACTATTTGCAGGCAGTCCTCCTTTGAGTTAGGAAATGGGACAAAGCATATCATCAAATACTTGTTTCCAAAAACTTATTAGAAATGGCACTCAATGCTCGCAGCCAACCATCAGATTTGAGCTCATGGACCCCAATGGGGGAGCTGGAGGAGGGACTGGATGAGCAGAGGGGGATTGCAACCACATAGGAAGAACAATGTTGGCTGGCCAGACCACCTTGTGCTCCTAGAGACTAGACCACCAATCAAAGGGTGTACAGGGAGGGATCCATGGCTCCAGATACATATGTAGCAGAGGACTGCCTTGTCTGACATCAGTGGGAGGGAAGGCCCTTGGTCCAGTGGAGGTTTGATGCCCCAGCAAAGGGAAATGCTAGAGCAGTGGGGCGGGAGTAGGTTCATGGGCGGAGAAGTATCCTCATAGAGGCAAAGAAGAGGGGAAAGAGAGCAAATTGTATGAGGGAGTTGTGGAGGGGTAACCAGAAAGGAGGGTATCATTTGAAATGTAAATGAATGGCATTATTAATTAAATGTAATAATAAAAAGATTTTTTAAAAAGAAGAAATGGCACTCGAAGAAGACATAAACAGCTACTAGAATATAGAGCCACTTTCATTTCCTCCTGGATTTGGCCAGTTCAGACAGAGTTCATTTAAGCTCAATGATTATACCTAAAGTACTAAATGAGTTGCCACTCCCACTTTTTATTCCTCCACAGGTTTATTGAGAGCCCCTGGATTGCTTATGTTACCCAGATGAGCCACTTACCAATGAAAATGAGCAGAGAAGAGAACCACGACTGGCTCAGCACTCAGGTGATGATGGCATTCCTGAGGAACAGTCCTTCCAACCAGACTGGCTTACAACTGCTAACCTCAAATCATAATAATAACTCACCTTCATAAAACAATTTCCTGAGGGCAGGCACTGTGAGATGTTTTACATGCAACGGAACAAGGTGGACACAATAATTATTCTCACTTTACAACATGATGAAACCTACTTGTGAGAAGGTTTTGTAACTTGTATATGGTCACACAACTAATAAGTGATAGCAACAAGCTTTAAACTGAAGCAGTTTGGTTGTAGAGTCTTGTCTACAAAGTAAAATCAGTCAGTTATCATCCAGAAGCCAAATCTGAACCACTGGTTGTTTATGTATATGAAGATTTACTAGGCCATGGTCATGTTTTTTTTATTTATAAATTATCCATGGCCACTTTGCTGATATAACAAAATTTAATGTTGATGACAAAATTAAAATATTTGCTATTGAAACTATAGCCCACTCCTTTATTGAATACAAAGTGATCATGCCAGAAACTATATACACTAACAATAAAAAAAGCTTCCGAGGTTTATATTTATATATTTGTTTATAATACATACACATGTAACAATAGTAATCAAAAAACAATAGTAATAGTAAACAATAGTAATCAAAAAAACAGGCAGTCATTTTGAGAATAGAGCAGCACATGGGAGGAGTTTGAGGGAGGGTACTTAAGGAGGACTGTAGGGAGGAACGGGAGGGGGAAATAATACTATGTACTTAAAAAATAGTCTAAAGAAAATGTTTATTATCTGGGAAGTGATAGAAAAAGTGTTTTGATTTTCTGTTCTAATCACTAAATATAACAAAGTCTTTCAACTGAATCTAAGACTTAAGATTATAGGATGAGTTGCACCCTAGTGATCAGAGGGCCCTCATCCTTTAGAGTCAAGAAGAAGGATTCTCGGGTGTTTGGTCTGAGAGCTACTTCCATATCTTTTAGTTTTCATTCATCATTTCTTCAGTCATTCTATACTTTCCACATACCCTTGACCTTTTTATGTGAGCATTAATATATTTGGATAACAGCTTGTAAAGTAGGGCTTTTAAACCATTGCCCATAACATATGTTATAAACATTTTCCTACGTGGTTCTTAGCCCTGATATTTTACTGTAGAAGGACTTCATTAGTACTTTATTATTTCATGTTACTCAGAAGCCCTCATGTTCTAACCTAACCATACCTTTTCCACCACAACCCTAAAAACCCTTCTGCATCAGTCAAACTCCTCATTCATGAGAGCATAGCCTTCTATGTCTGAGGAATGATTGTGGCATTTTCTCCTTCAGTCCTAATACCCCTTGACATCTATTCCTTTATATGTACTTCTTAGCAAAATATATTGGCATGTTTTAAATGGTAGACATCTTGAAGGTTGGGACTGTGTCCATGTAACTTTAGTTACATAGTTACTAACAAATAAAAAGTATACAATAATAAGCATGTTGATAGATTTACATTAAGAATTAGCATTTTCTTTGACACTTAGGCTCACTTATAGCTAATACAAGCTTTTTTTCTTTTCAGGTTGTGGCCACCTGTAATATTGAACAGTCCTTTTTCAATGACTGGTTCACTGGGCATTTGAACTTCCAAATCGAACACCAGTAAGTGATGCAAATGGTCTATTGTGGAGCAACGGCTGGCCCTTAATATCATACAATATGGCACAATCATTCAATTAATAGTCTCAGAGAGTTAAAAAGTTTAACCAGGGCTTTCTAAAGACTGCTGCCCATCAGTGCCAAATGGTTGGGATAGAAGGGGTGAGAAGGAGCATCTAACTGTTGTGGGAAGTGAAGTAGAGTCATAGAAATGGACCAGTAACGTAGTTACCATATATCCATCCTGAGTTCTAAGAATAGGGGCTTCTGTGGTGGGACCAGTAACGTAGTTACCATATATCCTGAGTT
>NW_022196897.1:71970687-71984407 GCF_008632895.1 Mastomys coucha | reverse complement strand
CCATATATCCTGAGTTCTAAGAATAGGGGCTTCTGTGGTGGGACCAGTAACGTAGTTACCATATATCCATCCTGAGTTCTAAGAATAGGGGCTTCTGTGGTGGGATGAGTAACGTAGTTACCATATATCCTGAGTTCTAAGAATAGGGGCTTCTGTGGTGGGATGCTGGAGGTATGTGAAGTGTGAATTCACGTGCCCACACATATTTCGTTTGTTGAGGAAACCTATGAAAAATTATAGCACTTGAGTAACCAAATTTTGTTGAAATTTAAGTGCAGTTTAATATAACTAACAGGTTAGGGCCAAAGTCATAAAATAACTAAGAATGAAATCTAGTCACTTCTAAAATTCACCAGTGAACCTAAAAATAACCTTCCAATTAATCAGTGAATTGGACATACAATAAAGAACTGGAAAATGGTAACATTTGGACATCTGGTCTCCCCAGAATGCTTACAAGATGCTTCTCATGGTTCTTTATGGGAAGCTACATCTAGAAGTCAGAGAACAAAAGAGTTCTTATGGTTTTAATGCTGTTTTTTCAATCTTTATTCTTTATAAATGCTTGAATACCCTAGCAAAAGAAGGAGGAGTTACATATTATTAAAGAAAATATTCAGGTCAAGAAAAACTACTGGGCTGCGAAGTGCCAAGCCTTGGCAAAAAGGCCTCTCTTAAATTCCAGTCTGAGGACTTCAATTTAAATGTCACAATAAGTCCTGAGTGAATTCTTGGGTGTTCAACAGTGTGTTTTAGATGGGAAGAACATAAGAGAGGCAAGAATGAAGGAGACATAATCTGCTCTTTTAACCAATTCATAATGCTAGCTTAACCATATTTTCATTTGACCTGACCAAAAATACACATATTAAATGGCTGGCATTTATCCTCTTAGCATTTTCCAAACACTTGCCATCCATATGGCTCGTAGAGATGTTAAAAAAGAAGAGTTTGGAGGTAAGATATTTGGTTTACTAGAGGCTTATACTAGGTCAAGTTTGGGTCTACATTCCTGGTACTATTTTATTTAGAAATAAAAGAAATAAAATCCCTTCTGAGTTTTTCTTTATGTTTAAATCTCACATCTGCTGTTTGTTTTCTTAGCCTCTTTCCCACAATGCCACGCCATAATTACCACAAAGTGGCACCTCTGGTGAAATCATTATGTGCCAAGCATGGACTGCAGTATATAAATAAGCCCATATTGAAGGCCTTTGGAGATATCGTCAGGTAATAACTCAACTGCTTCTGCTCATAGCTCTCATTTTCCTTTCTTCCCAGTTTCTAAACTTTTTAGCAGCTTTTGAACCTTTCATCTAATAAGTTTGTTAAGAAACACAAGTATCAACAATAATAAAGGCACACAAATATTTGCCATTTACCCCTACTTGACTCTAGGTATTTCTTAGTAGAAATACCCTTGTGTCATCCATAAATCAAATTTCCTGAAATCATAGCTATATAAGATTTGTCTTTGTACTTATTCCCCATAGACCTCTGGAGATGCTTTAGAATTTAACATGGTAGGAAAGACCATCAAATCTTCTGATCCACTGGAGAAACCATTAATGTGTAGAGGCATGTAATACAAGAATCAGTCAGGGTAATTAGCCATGTGTAGTTAATTTAACAACAAATACATATGCATGCCCATGCATTTTCCTGCTGGACATGCTACTGGACAAATTTAAAAGCACTAGTCTGCGTTTAATAATGTTCTTTAAAAAAATAAATAAGGGGAATATTTTGAAGGCTGCCATGGCCACATCTGATCTCATCTGGCTCCTTCAGACGCTCCACATTCTTTTTCCTTTCTGTCATGTACACGTCTGTCTACCTCCACTTGCTGAAAATTCCCTGTACCTAAGCATCTTATCCCTTTGCCACTTTTTCTCATGCCTACAACATCCTTCAAAGCGACCACTCCTCATTTCACCTTCTCAATCCTCAATTATTCTCTAAGGCTCATTGCATTTCCCCCCCTTAGCCAGCCTTCTATCTCAACACTAAATCTATCATCATCACAGTCCTTAATATAACCTTGATTAAACAGCTTGCTGAGTAAACAGTTATTTAATGCTTATCTTTCAAGACAAAGAATCTTTATGGCCAGAAATGATTTCTATCTCTTTTGATGTTACATTGCTAAATCCTAGAAATTCATCTTCAACATTATAAACTAGGTGAATATAGTATGAGTTTATATTTAAGTATATGGTATAGAAGAGAATAAAATGAAAACTAAACTCAAAATTTCTCCCTGAAAGAAAGGCAAAGTTATCTGCTAAAAGCAATTCAGTGCAATTTAATCCCCTTCCCTGGTTCACAGACAATGACATTTATCGTATATGACTAGAAACAATATTGTCTTAAAACAAGCAGTTAATCTGATAAATGTTTCACAGAGAATCAATCCCTTTGCACTGAGTTTCTCTTTCTGACAATTTTGTCTTCTTCTCCAGGTCCTTGAAGAAATCTGCTGCCCTCTGGGTGGATGCTTACTATGAGTGATGCAGAGCCTTGCATTTATTGATATCTCTGAAGAGGGTGATGGCTGTGCTTGTGCTTGTCTCTGATTAACTGAGAATTAACTGGCAAAGGCGGCATATATAAGTGTCCCAGGAATGTGAATCCCAAGAACACATATCAATCTCTCTCTGAAGGTCTTCTCTGATACTGAGAGGAAGAAGAAACAGAAGTGTGACTTCTGTCAGAATAACAAAAGGAAGACACTTTACTTTTTCATTAGGGTCTTGGACTTAGTTCCAATAAACCTCAGTGAAGTTGTTTCTATGAGGGGTATGATATGATATGGACAGAAGCGGAAGTGAGAAAAGTAAAGATTTCTGACAGAGCCCATTGGAAATCAGTGTACTTGTTCTTAGAAGAGAATTGTTTATTTAAGACATTCCTGCTGAAGTATAAATTTTTGCTTATTTCCTTTCAAATAAGTGAACTTCAAAATTTGATTATAATTAACATTAAAATACCTTCAAATGCTTGTCTTCACTTTGCACATGCAGTATTGTAAATAAGACATGTGTGTTATTAGTGTACATTTGTATGTGTTTCTATATGGAAAAATTAGAATTTCTATGGTCTCCTTAAAGAAATCCCTAAATCCAATTCCAGTAGTTACTGCTGAAGATTTGTTTAACAGTGTTTCTGTTTGACTGAAGAATAATATCCCTTAAGTATAGAATTGGGTTTCCTACTCCTTATGTAGCAGAGCAAAAGTCCCCAAATATTCTTACTGAATTCTACCTGAATGAAGGAAAGAGCTCCATTTTCTATAATAAGAACCATAGGCTATATCAAGTCTTTTTGTACCAAATTAAGCCAGTCTTAGCCATTTCCTCTCTCATGAGAAAATTTCTCAATTGATCAGTATTTCTATTCTTTTTGTTCAATCTTGATTCCACTCCATATTTTACAGATTCTCTAATTTACCTCTTAAGATCTTTTGACTGAGGGTTACTTAAAAACACATGTTAATGAGTGATCACTTTCAGTACCACACTAATTTCTTTTGTTAAGCTATTTCATGAAGGGCATAATAAAGCATGACCTTAATTTCAAGGAAAAAAAAATGTGTAAGAGCAAGGCTTTCTTTCATAGCATTCAGCAAAACAATGTTGTTGATTTATCTGTTTCTGAAGTCTTAAGTAAACAGTCATTCATCCCTTCTCCCAAAGCTCCTAAAAAAAATACTATAGGTTTGTTTGCATTTTAATTGAATTGCTGAAAAGAATAGAACATTTAATCACTCACTCTCCCAAAGGTTTCACAGACACACAGACCAAATAGAATAAACTCTCTGGAGAAGAGATGCTAAAATGGTCATAATGTCCAATGGGAAAGTGGGGCAGAGGATGAGAAGGATGCAGAGTTCTGTCCACTCAGAGATTGCTTCTACTGCTAGTAGAGACACAGGTGATTTCTCCTATCTGGGCTCAGACTTGCATGTGGGTGAAGTTGCAATCTGGTGGCTTTCTCTAGTTGTACCTGATCTGGTTCCAAGAGCATCCCAAGCTCTGCTTTTTTGGAGGGGAGGTGGAGAGTTAGGAAATAACAAAAAGTTTTGCTGCACAACTCTAATTACCTAGTCAGTATTAAAATATGGCTACTTTTGAAATTCTGCAGATCGTTCATTACTATGAAATAATAGGGAATGTAGAGAGACTATATGGAAGAAATGTAAAATTAGTTAAATAAATAAGATCTACCCAGCTAGTCCTGAGCTTTTCTTTCCTAGGAGGTTTGGATTACTACTCTACTCTGAATTCTTTATTCTTTATTAATCTGAATCTATTCTTCATTATTCATCTGGCTAACTTGTGTTATATAATCATAGTGAAATTTCTGTGCTCACCCTAGCTCTGAATAAAGACTGAGAAACATATATTTATTAATTATAACTTTAAGCCTTAGATTACTCTTGTCCCCAACTATTTCTTATACCTTAAATGAACCCAAATATATTAATCTAGATTCTGCCATGTGACTCATTATTTACCTCTCCAATAGTCCTGGAGTGCTTCTTCTGCCAAGTCTGACTGGCAAATCTTCCCCCACTCCTGATTCTTTTTCTAGAGTTTCTATCTCTCCTGGAAATCCTGCTTTGTAGAAATTTTTAATCCCAATCCAGGGTTTCCACCCCACTTGATCATTCAGTTCCCAGGTAAAAGATATATACAACCTTATAATAAGCCTTAAACAGCACAAGACCTGGGTAGATATCTACCTTCTATGCTATTAGAATCTACTTTTATATTGATAACCCAGGTTATTACTTACTATGTTTCACCTGGGCTCCTCTTAACTCCAATTGTCCAGCCATCAGGAACATGTTTTCATGACTCATCTAACCCATAGCAGCTTCTCCTCCTCCTTTACCTTCTTCATCTCTCCTGAGTCTCCTCTGACCCCAAGCCCCAGGATCCGAAACCCTATACATATCTTTTGTGCCCAACTATTAGCTGCCAGCATCTTTATTTACCAATCAAAAATAACTTGGCTACAAAATCACATAACAACACTTGAATCTACATGTAGTCTCATCTCTGGGACAACCAGGTCTTGGGGGCCCAATATTACCATTAAATACAAGCAGCATCAGACCATCCCACTTTACTTCCTTTTCTTTCCTCCTTTGCTTTTTATTAAACCAATAAGAAAGTGAAAGATGAGATGTTTACAAAATATGATGTATCCATATGAATAACTGCCAACAACCGGTCTGTGATCAACTTTCTGCATGGAAATCAGCATTTGAATAACACAAAGATAGTTTTTACACTGCATAAAAAGATCACTTATCAGTGTTGTTCTCAGAATGTATACATATCTTATAAGTTACGTAGCTTGTTGGCATATAACTTTTAAAATGTCTACTACGATCCTCTGTATTTCTGTGGGTTGCGTAAATATACACACTAAGCCATGTGCTGTCTGGTAATTCATAAGACAAGTTAGAAAAGGGACCAAGAGAATTGTAGAAACAAAACTGAAGTTTTGGGGGGCTGGGGTCTGTGGAAAGGATACAAGGTAAGAAGGGAGGTGAATGACAGCTCAACTGGAAACAGTGTGAGATGATAAAACAGGTCAGACACTGGATCAAGAGAAAAGACTTTGTGGGGGAAAGAAGATGAAGGATAAACAGAAGAGGAACAGAAGGATAAAAACTAGAAAAAACATAGCAGGATCAAGTGTTAGAGAGATTCAATGTGGAAATGTTAATAATCTTTATTATGAGTATACTGGGAATGCACTAAGCAATAGGGCTGTAATAAAGATCTCAGGGTTATTTCATTTAAAGACTCGAGAGCCATGATAATTTTCCCACTTTCACTTTTTTACCCATGTATCAGATTCTATACTCTGAAGAGCAGAAGTAAAGTTACCTACAACGCATCAGTCTCTTAAATTCTAACTTAGTGATCACTGTTCAGAAGTTGCAAAAACTGTTTATGCTCCCTTCCTCTAAAGAACAACTAAACAATAAAAAATACCAAGTACAAACACCAAACATCATACAGTGAAATATAAAATTATTTGGGATTTAGAATTTAAAAAGATGATAATTTTACTGATTAGTATAGCTGTCCAGTGGCCACGGAGAACTGGGTATACCTGAAAGGAGAGCTGGGGGTGGAATAGAATGAACGCACAAGAGAAATAACGAGCCTAGACAAAGTTCTCTGATCAAGTCTCAAACTTTAATGTTCAGCTCTGAATATATATGGGAAAACCCAAGGACCGGTCCCTTTGTTTCTGCTGGGTTCTGTTGTTTGTTTCAGCTGGATTGAGTTGCAAAGGGAATTCTTCAGCATTTCAGCAGGCAGGCAGTCGCTCAAGTGTCTGGCAGGAAGAAGTAAATGTAGTGAGGCCAGGCACCTGGTTCCAAGCCATCAGAGACTTGTTTAGCCAACTTAAGGCTGGGGAAAGGGAACAATTGAATATATCAAACAAACTAAAATTTACTCCATAACTAGATAATCATGAATATTTTTATAATGTAAGGTTTTTCTGATTTTAACATATTTTTGAAAAATGTTAATATGATTCCTTCCAATAAGAAATAAGCTTTATTGTGTATATAAGAAGCATTTCTAGGGTTAGTAAGATGGCTCAGTGGGTCAAAGGCATATGCTGCCAAGACTAACAACTTGAGTTCAATCCTTGAGACTCACATGGTCAAGGAAAAAAACTGCAGCAAACTGTTGTCCAACTACCACATATTGCTAGCACACACACAAGCAATACAGGACAGGTCCTTCTTGGATGACCTACACTCATCAAACTTTAAAGACTACTGAGATCTGGGTAACTTCATATGGAGAAACTCAAGCTGACTCTTAACCTTTCTTTAAGAAAGTTAGATCCTGCATAAATACATAATATCAGGATAGTGAGACTTATCAAATAATTTGTAATGACAAACATGAATCAACCCAGGTAAAAATCCATTCTCCCTGCGGTACTATTTGGTTGGCTTTCCCACATAACCTATCTCCTTGTTCTTTTTTGGTTAAAAAACATGATAATTTGCCTAGGTTTTTAGCGAGGTAAATGAAATAGTGCCAGAAACCTATATTTTAATTCACTGTTATTAGCTTTATATTTTATACTATACAGTGAAATTATACAGATCACTTACCTCAATCTCATACCTAAATCTCCACATCTTTGAAATAGGTATGGTGCATATTACGTGGCTACATGCACTACTAGCAAGAGTGTAATAGTCAAAATGATTCAGGTGAATGCAATGATTACATTAGTGAGAACCTCCTTAGATTATTATAATTATTATAATGAGAGGTTTCCCTATTATAGAACTACTAATCCAAAAAGAATATAAAGTTACCCACACTAACAAGATAGAAAGCCTCTGACTCTTCTTTACAATGATGAGGACACTCTCTTAAAATGAGAGAATTATGAATCACAAGTAAGAGCATGAATTTTCCTTTTGTAACAAGTACCAATTATGAGCCACCTACAAATTCTGAATGTCCCCAATTCTTTAGAACCAGCTTGCAGAACACAGATTGAAAGGGAAAAAGACATCCAAGGTTCTAGTTACCCAACCACTGACTAGCCATATGAGTGTCCTGTTGTTTTTATAGCAAATCTTACCAAAGAGAGTACTGTTTGATGGTTAATATATAATACAGAAATTTCTTGAGTGCTTCCTTGATAGTAAACTGCTTTCTGTGTTCAAATTTAAAAGTACAGAAATTACAAAATTTTGAATTTAAATTCTATTGAAAATGTGAATATACTTAAATACTTTCTCTTTTCCAGAGTTGCTTATGAAAGTTTAAAAACAGAAACCTTGGAAAAATTTTGCAGTGAACATCTCTGTCGCTATCACATGATTTCAACATCAATATTTTAGTAACCTTCTTTATCCTGTATCTCTCTACCTAACCACTTCTCAGTGTACTCAGTAGCCCATTCTATTTTATGTATTTCAAAGTAAATTTCCAGTGGCTACTTTAAAATATTAGTTTCAGGTAATTCAGAGAGTATAATATATTTTATCCCCTTTAGTAAACAATTGATAAAAATTGTGTTGCAGCTTTACTTCTAAAAAATTATAACTCAGTGCAGCATAAACTTTCATTTAGATGTGTGTGTGTGTGTGTGTGTGTTTAAGTTTTTATGTGTCTATATATACATTAATCATTCTCTTTCATTTGGCAACATTTCTTAAACATCTATCTGCATGGTCACTGCATGATCACGTATTGACTCTGGTGAAAAGCAAAAAGCAAATTCTAGGAACTTGCACTCTAGTGTAGAAAACTATTAGTATGTTAGTAGAAGAAGATCAAGATAATCACCTCTAAAGAAAATAAAGTATGATATCAGCATGATCATAATCAGGAAGCTGATCAGACTTGATGGTAAAGGCCTTTAATCCTAGAACTTGAAAAGCAGAGGAAAATGGGTCTCTATGAGTTAGAACAAGTGTTGTCGGCATGGTAAACTCCAGTCCAACTTAGGGCTACATACAGAAAGGGTGTCTCAAAAAAATCCAATAATAGTAATCAAGAGAGTACTTAAGGTGGAAAACACAAGGTGAATCTCTGGTCATTGTTACCTTCCTTCTTCACTTCAGTCATCGGATTTCTGGTAGCCTCTGCTTGGGGGCTAACACCTGGGAGCTAAGACAGATGCTCTCTGTTGACTGTTTATTTGTCTTTGAAGAAGTCACCTGAGCATGCCCACCGCCTGAGTATGCCAGCTGCCTGAAGATCTTCTGAACCTGGGGACTTTGGCACCTGAACTTTCTTTGTAGTGTAATCTAGAGACTTGTTTTTGGTTTCTCCTGTGACTATAGAAACCCTGGTTTATTCTCAGTAAAGTGGAGCCTTGATTGGGATGCAACTTGGCTTCGTGTTTTCTCTTTGCATTTCAAACCCTTTATTTCAGGTCCTTTATTCCCTCCTGGCTGAGAAGAACCCAGTGCCTGAAACTGCGGGCAGTTTCAGGTCACCAGAGACAAGTACAAAAATCCTGAGATAGAAACAAACTTTAGTTCAAATAATTGAGTAAGTATAAGTACCAATGTGTGCTGGCTAGTTCTTTGTCAATTTGACACAAGCTAGAATCAACCAGAAAGAGGAAGAAGAATATGAGAACTGAGATATTACTTCAGACAAAGAAGAGAGGGTTTGGAAGAAGAAAAGGGAAGTAAGAAATGTCATAATTATATTATAACCTCTTTGATTAAAAAGTGAAATAAGAGCATATGTTTCTCTCAGACATGAAGTTTCTAGTATTAAAGGAACACCCAAGTGACGATGTGTACCAAGCAGAGGTGTACTTAGCATGCATAAACCCAGAGGAATTTGGATTCATTCCAGAATAAGTCTGCAGTACATTTAGATTTAAAATTTAAATTAAACTACCACAAGAAAAAGACTGAAAACCACAACTGACAATAAACAGTAACCATGCCTTTAGAATCAAACATAAGTCAAGATCTCTGCAACATGAACTTTCTTGAAGTGTTTTCTACACATCAATTAATAAGAAGTTTCATGACATCAACATTCTATTTACAAATGTTACCAACACAAATATAAAAACAAAGATTTTTTTAAAAGAAAAAACAAGCAGCAGGTAGGGTGGTCCATACCTGTAATACATCATAATGGGGGTGGTGGATTTAGTGGTACCAGTACTGCTTCAGAATCGGGTGGCAGACATAGAGGTACATACCTGCAGTCCCGCTAAATAGGGTGACACACATAGTCATATGTACGTGTGTGACAAGGACTAGTGTCTTCTTGGAGAGGGGTTCCTAAGAGAGGCGGCATTTGAGAGAAGTGAAAAATAAACAACTTGAAGTCAATCATGGGTACAAGCTGATGGCCTTTCTTCTGCTTCAGAGAGCTTTCTCTGGAGATCTAGAAACCCAGACCACTTATCCAGATACCTCAGTTCTCAAAGAACCAAGGCCAAGTCCTTTATTTACATATCAATTCAGTTATTTACTCCAAGTTCCCTTTTGACAATATGAACTAATTAGTACCCTCAGAGCTCCCAGGGACTAAACCACCAACCAAACAGTACACATGGTGAGACTCATGGCCCTAGCTGCATATGTAGCAGAGGATGGCCTAGTTGGTCATCAATGGGAGGAGAGGTCCTTGGTCCTCCGAAGGTTCTATGCCCCAGTATAGGGGAATACCAGGGCCACGAAGCAAGAGAGGATGGGTTGGTGAGCAGGGGGAGGGGGAAGGGAATAGGAGTTTTTGGGGGAGGGGAAACTGGGAAAGGGGATACCATTTGAAATAAAGAAAGAAAGAAAGGAAGAAGGAAAATATCTAATAAAAATTTTTAAAAATACTTAATAAAATTGTCACAAACTGAATCCAAGAACACATCAAAACAATCACCTTTCATGATCAAGTAGGCTTCATCCAGGGATGCAAGAATGGTTCAATATACAGAAATCCATTAATGTAATCCAATGTATAAACAAACTCAAAGAAAAACACCACATGATCATTTCATTAGATGCTGAGAAAGCATTTGACAAAATCCAATACCCCTTCATGATAAAAGTCTTGGAAATATCAGGAATTCAAGGCCCATACCTGAATATAGTAAAAGCAATATTTAGCAAACCAGTAGCCAGCATCAAACTAAATGGAGAGAAACTTGAAGCAGGAAAGGCCCAGAAGAAATGCATTTTAGGAAAGATTCCTGCTATTTATATGCCTTTTATGTTCTTATTAAACATATATACCAACCACTAGGTACTAGCCCACCCTTTTGAACAGATCTCTGCAGACCTACAAAGATGTACTATCTTGTAGTAATGCTAGGTAAACAAATAGATAATAATTCTATAGAATTCCTGATTTGATTTAAAAAAAATTAGGAAGAAGTATTTAGGTATTAGTGGCTAGAAAGATGTAATAAATTTAGAATTAAGAATGTGCCCACTCCTCAGAATAGTAAGTAAAGGCTACATAATAAGAAATACAAT
The DNA here is from genome assembly GCF_008632895.1 of Mastomys coucha. NCBI lineage: Eukaryota > Metazoa > Chordata > Mammalia > Rodentia > Muridae > Mastomys > Mastomys coucha. The sequence goes on along the minus strand of NW_022196897.1, from coordinate 71,973,396 downwards.
GAGCTTTCATAATTACACTGAAAAGAGAAATAGACTTGGGACAATTTTGTGTTCAAGAAAAAACAACTAGGTCCAAGGATAAAGCCACAGGTATGCACTATGATAAGGCAGGGCTGTGTAAAAATTGTTTCTTTGAACTTTTAATGAGTATACTGTGGTAAAACAATGCGTTGAACTTAATATCAACACTTTTCTGTAGTTCCCAGTTTATGTAACATTTTATCTCAAAGGTAATTTTCTAAAGAACTTTTTGTCTAAAAAGTATAAAAAGACCAGAGAAACGAAATAAAGTTTTTGATTGAATGGTTTTGCTTGGGAAGTTCTGCCCCATCCATCAATCCATCCATCCATCCATCCATTCATCCATCCATCCAAATGTATATAATTTTTGTCTATGTTTGTGTATATGTATATATGTGTAGGCATGCACAAATAATTGTGCAGTTGATTGTGACAGGTCAGAACAGGCCTGAGTGTGGGTATATGGATGTTTGAATATATATACATATTTGCCAGTATATGGCATGTTTATTTTTTTAATTACTTTCATTTTCTTACAGTCTAGCCATTGCCCGCTTCCGGTCCACCCTCCCACAGTTCCTCATCCCATTCCTCTTCCCCCTGTCTTCAAGAGGATGCCCACCCCTGCCCCAGGCCTCCCTACTCCCTGTACCTCAAGTCTCTGGAATGTTAAGAATGTCTTCTCCCACTGAGGCCAGCCTAGGCAGTTCTCTATTTATGTGTGTGTTGGAGGATGCAGACCAGCTAGTGTATGCTGCCTGGTTGGTGGCTCAGTGTCAGAGAAATCTCATGGATCTGGATTAGTTAGTTGACTGCTGGTCTTCCTATTGGGTTGCCCTCCTCCTCAGCTTCTTCCAGCCTTTCCCTAATTCAACCACAGGAGTCCCCCATTTCAGTTCAATGTTTGGTTCTAAGTATCTGCATCAATCTCAGTCAGCTGCTTGTTTGGCCTCTTGGAGGATAGTCATGCTGTCTGTTAGCACACCGTAGCATGAGTAAAAATGTAAGGCCTTGGAGCCTCCACTTGAGATGGATCCCAAGTTTGACTGGTTACTGGACCACATTCCCCTCAGTCTCTTCTCTGTTTTTTGTCCCTGCAGTTCTTTTAGACAGGAACAATTCTGAGTCAGAGTTTTCGACTGTGGGATGGCAACACCTTCTCTCTGCTTGATGCCCAGTCTTTCTACTAGAAGTAGGACTCAACGAGTTACCTCTCTCCACTGTATTTTCTACATGGTTCCTCCACCTCCCCACCCCCCAAAGTTGCATATTTCTATGCATTCTGCTGTCCCTCAAGGCTTCTCTGCTGTCTCCCCTCCCATACCTGATCATTTTCCCCTTTCCCCTTCCCCCACCCCTCTCCTACACAGGTTCCACCTGGTCCCATCTTTAATTTCTTCTTATTTCTTCCCTGACCAAGTTTTCATTGGACAGACAGCTGTTCAGTTTCCATGGGTATGTGCGTTTTCTGTTTGTTTTGTTGCTATTGAAGTCTAGCCTTAGTCCTTGGTGATCTGATGGAATGCATGGGATTATTTCAATCTTCTTATATTTGTTGAGGCTTGTTTTGTTTCTTGATTGCTGATGATTGAGAGTTTTGCAGGGTATAGTAGCCTGGACTAGTATTTGTGTTCCCTTAGGGTCTGCATGACCTATGTCTAAGCTCTTCTGGCTTTTCAGGTCTCTGTTGAGAAGTCTGGTGTAATTCTGATAGGTCTGCCTTTTTATGTTAATTGACCTATTTTCCTTACAGCTTTCAATATGTTTTCTTTGTTCTGTGCATTTAGTGTTTTGATTATTATGTAACAAGAGGATTTTCTTTTCTGGTCCAATTACTTAGTGTTCTGTAGTCTTCTTATACACAAGGCCATTTCTTCTATGATTTTGTTGAAGACATTTTCTGGTTCTTTAATCTGGGAATCTTTGCTCTCTTCCATTCCTATTATTCTTAGGTTTCATCTTTTTATTGTGTCCTGGATTTCCTGCATGTTTTACATTAGGAGTTTTTTGTGTTTTGTATTTTCTTTGACTGTTGTGTCAATATTTTCTAAGGTATCTTCTACACCTGAGATTCTCTCTTCTATCTCTTGTATTTTGTTGTTGATGCTTGCATCTGTAGCTTCTGACTGCTTTCCTATGTTTTCCATTTTCAGAGTTGCCTCCACTTGGATTACTTTATAGTTTCTACTTCCATTTTTAGATCTCAGACCACTTTGTTCAATTCTTTCACCTGTTTGATTGTGTTTTCCTGTATTTCTTTAAGGGACTCATTTGTTTTCTCTTTAATGGTTTCTACCTGTTTACCTGTGTTTTCCTGTATTTCTTTCAGTGAGTTATTTATATCCTTTGTAAATGACTGTATTATCTTCATGTGATAGGATTTTAGCTCAACATCATTGTTTTCTGGTATTCTGGGGTATTCAGAGCTTGCTGTGGTGGGAGAACTAGTTTCTGAGGTGCCAAAGTATGTTGACTTCTGCTGCTTATGGCCTTGTGCTTGCTTCTCACCATCTGGTTTTCTCTGGTGTTAACTGGCCTAGGTGTCTCTGTCTAGAGCCTACCTCCTGTGTTCCTGGGTTGCTGCAGGTCTCCTGTGTTAGCACCCAGAAATGGCGGCAGATATGGGCAGGTCCACAGACCTGTCATCAAGGCAACAGCCACCATATTCCCACAATCCATTGGGTTCAG
>NW_022196897.1:71969482-71970677 GCF_008632895.1 Mastomys coucha | reverse complement strand
GTCTGCAGACGCATTCCCCCGCGACTCAAAGCCATCATTTTGGTGCTGAACCCCGGGATCGTGGCAGTTTGCATCTACCAACCCTGCTCCACACCGCAGGGGCAGACAGGGTACACTGCCACGTGGAGCAGACCCCTGAGACCGCTGCCCTGTGCGGAGAACACTCCCATCACCGCTGCAGGCTGCAGCGGCTGCTATTGGCACTTCCCGCTCCGTGCGGAGACCACAGGGAGCAAGAGAGCAGTCCCAGCACTGCCAACCAGGCAGTATAGGTACATGACTTCACAGCCCCCTCACCTGGCAGCTGCTCACCAGACACCGCAAGACATAACCACGTGAGCCGTACCCCACTCAGGCACCATTCAGTTCCGTGTTTTTTCCATTTACCAGATTGCTCATAACCAGCCGCACAGACACCAGCATATTAATTAATAAGATCAGTCAGGGGGAAGACCTCCAGATTTCCAGATAAGGTCTGGCCAACCTTCCCTGGAATTGATGGAGTACAGCCTCCCTTGACATACGCGTTAGGACATTCTCCCACTGGGTGCCCCTTCCCTCGGAGGTAACTTTCACCCCTAATACTTACTGGGCTACAGGCCCCCCAAACCCCTGGATCCAGGGTGAATTACTTTCCCACGCAGGCCACCGGGCCCTGCCAAATTGCCACTAGGGTTTCTCGTGACGACTTGAAACCACTAGCTTCGGCTGTTAATTTTTCCTTGGTGCTTGGATTGTTCTCAGGACGCTGGTAGGAACATCCAAACACCCCCCAATGGGGTCCAGAATGTCTTCAACCAGTTTCTCCAGGCACCCCACAGGGTTGTCTCCTGGAAAATCTCAAATCTTTAAAGCTTACGCCTGATTTGAAGGCATCAAAATTAATATATCTCTGCAATAAGGTCTGGGTTAAATATCAACTAGATGGTAATTCAAAGTGGACACTTAATGGCACTCTAGACCCAGCTATTTTAAGGGGTCATAATACATACTGTCAGCAAACTGGTAAAAGGAAGGAGGTTCCCCTATGTTCAAATATTCATCTATCTCTGTTCTAATTCCTTTTTGTGTTCTTCTTGTTCCCCAACTCAACTTCTCTTAGCCATGAAATCTACACAAACTCAACCTTCTCTAGATGACTCTATTGTCTCCAGGGGAAACAACCGAGCTGACGAGGCAGCTAGAGCTGCGGCCC
>NW_022196897.1:71967330-71968859 GCF_008632895.1 Mastomys coucha | reverse complement strand
CAAGACAAACAAGAGAATCCATCTCAATTTTTAGAACGCCTTATGAAGACTTTATTACAACATACCAATGTAGACCCTGACAACCCAGAAGGTAAGCTACTTCTGATGACCTATTTCTTCTCCCAGAGCTACCCCAACATAAGAGCCAAACTTAAAAAAATTAGAGAGGGGACCCCTGACTCCACAGGCAGAAGTCTTAGCGCTGGCCTTCAAAGTGTACCATGGAAGAGATGATAGGATCCACAAACAGAACCATATGCTGGCAAAGGCTGTCCAACCAGCCCCAGCCACTACCCTGGACTCATGGTCTCCTAAGACTCAGAGACCACCAGGCACCTGCTACAAATGTGGTAAACTAACTTTCACATTTCACATTGGGCTGCTGATTGCCCTCATGTTACGCAAAACAAAGGGACATCACTCCCAGATAACCCTCCAACTGATCTCCTAGGCTTGGCTATGGCTGACTGAGGAGGCCCGAACTCCCCTCACTACTGCCATCACTAGCAGAGAGCCCAGGGTAAATATTGTAGTATGTGGGCTGACCATCTCCTTCCTCTTGGACACTAGAGCCACTTACTCAGTCCTGACAGAGTTTTGGGGGCCCACTTCTCCTTCTGGTTCTCCTATTGTCGGGGCAAGAGGACAACCTTACTTCCCTCTTCAGACCCCACCACTTAGCTGCATTTTTAGGGGTGTACCTTTCACCCATTCCTTCTGGGTAGTGCCAACGTGTCCTGTACCCTTATTTGGAAGAGATCTTCTGACTAGGATGGGAGCCTCCATTTCCTTTGCTCCCCACATTCGCCTAAACCCAGGCTCACCAGTGGTTCCCCTGCTCCTTCTCCTAGCCAAACAACCTACTAACACTACCATGTTATTTCCTTTACCAGCTTCTCAGGTAGATTCCCGAGTCTGGGATATCCAGAACCCCTCTGTTGCTAAACACCATTCTCCTGTTGTCATCCAATTACTGGATTCTACCAGGTACATAACCCAAGCTCAATACCCTCTCTCTCTCTCCAGAGCCTCAGGGGACTTAAGCCTATTATTTCTGACCTTTTAAGAAAAAAACTCCTTCATCCCACCTCTTCTCCCTTTAATACTCCCATACTAGCAGTTAAGAAGCCTAATGGTAACTATCGCCTGGTTCAAGATCTCAGGTGCATTAATTCTGCAGTAGTTCCTCTCCATCCTGTTGTGGCTAATCCTTACACACTTCTTTCCACTATCCCCTCAGGGACTTCCCATTTCTCAGTCCTAGATCTCAAAGATGCATTCTTCTCTATCCCTCTAAGACTTAAGCTTCTTAAAATCTATCACTGCTTCTTGCAAAATCTGTCAGAAGTCTGACCCCAACTCAAAGTATTGTAGCACCCCCTTTCCTACCCATCAGGCTAGAGGTCCCCTTCCTAGAACTGACTGGCAACTTGACTTTACCCACATGCCCACTTTCAGGCATGCCAAGTACCTCCTGGTCTTGGTAGATACCTTCTCAGTGTGGGTAGAGGCATTTCCCACTACTAACA
>NW_022196897.1:71960451-71965866 GCF_008632895.1 Mastomys coucha | reverse complement strand
TAATGTTACCAGACCTGGACGCTTTAAAGAGTGCTGGTTATGTGTACTTCCTGGAACTAACTCACAATCGTCACTTACAGCATCTCCAGTGATACTGCCACGTAACGTTACCTTACCCTTTGTCAGCTGCCCTGGCTCCAGTGTCGCCATGACTCCGTACCTTACCTCTGTCCCTCTCTTTGGTGTGGCAACCTGTTTTAAGGCCTCTGGGACTCAGTCAGTGGGAATGCTGAACTCCCTAGACTGCAATAGAACCATAACCCTTGATAAATCATCTCTGCCACAATGTCCTATAATCTAAAACACATCAGTTCTTTGTGGCACTCAGACATATCATCGTCTACCTGCTAGCTGGTCAGGAGTTTGCACATTAGTACTTCTTTTCCCTGAACTGGGAGTGATCCAGGGAAACGAACCCCTGCCAATCCCAGTTGTAGATATGATAGCTGTCCAACATAAGAGGGCAGTCCAAGTTGTGCCACTCTTGGTTGCTACAGGTATAGCCATAGGTGTCGGTACTGGAGTTGCAGGGATAACAACTTCTATGATCCAATTTAATACATTCATGTCTCAGTTTCAAAGCTATTTTCAAAAAATGTCTGAAACTGTGCTTACTATCCAGAAACAGATAGACTCCTTGGCAGCCGTGGTACTTCAGAACAGACGAGGACTAGATATCCTGACAGCTAAAGGAGGATTACCAGCCGCTGCCCACAGATGAGCCACTGCCAACAGAGGAACCTGGTACAAACATTTACCAAGTGGATCCCGATGGTGAAAGCCAGCTACCCCCATTGACAACGCCCCTAGACAGCATGAAGTAGCCCAAGAGACATGACGCCCTCATTCCCTTTTCATCATTGGCTTCCCCTTTCCTTTTTCTTTTCTTCTCTTTATAATATAAAAAAGGGAGGTATGTTAGCACCCAGAAACGACGGCAGATATGGGCGGGTCCACAGACCTGTCTTCAAGGCAATGGCCAGCATATTCCCACAATCCATTGGGTTCAGCTCCCACCTTTACCTGGACCTACTACGTCATGACATATATATATATATATATATATATATATATATATATATATATATATATGTACTCTCCTCCATCTCTCTCTCTTTTCTTCTCTCTCTCCCCTCTCTCTTCCTGTGCCGCTATCCTTTACCCCCTTCCAATTAAACCTCTTACACGTGGAGCTGTTTGGGCCTGGTGTCTGCAGACGCGTTCCCCCACGACTCAAACCCATCATCTCCTGGAAGACCTATGGTCCTGGCTGCCACAAATCTCCTGGGAGGCCTTCAGACAATGGGATCTGTTACTCTGGATGCAGCAGATCTCCTTTGAGACTGTCAGACTGTGGGGTTTCAGAGGGCCAAACAAGCTAAAGATCTGCCCTAGCAGAAGGCCTGTATACAGCATCTTAATTCTTTTTCTTTCCTTCCTCTCTGATTCACAAAGAGTTAACCAGTTTAGCAAGAGAGGCTTCTGACTGACTCATCAAAGAAAAGAGCACTAGAAGTAAATCCTTTCACTTGGTCCCCTGCTGTTTTATGATGAGGTGCTAAACAGTTTCTAGACTCAAAGGAATGCAGAAGGTAGGTCAGCTAAACAGCTAAGTGACATAGACTTAAGACAGGTAAATGCTTTCAGCAATCCTAAATACTTCTTACCCTCTCTGATATTCTTCCCCTCCATTGCCTCAAGAAGAACCAAAACAAGAAAGAAGACCCGCAGGGGCTAGCCCCAAGCACCCAACTTTTACTTGTATTGTACATACTACGTCCTTTAAAAAGTACAATATTTAAATCAAATGTAATCCCTTTATGGAAGAGACCATTATTTTGTCACTAATATTATATAACCATCTATCTGAGCCTTGATTTTTTTTCATTTTTATTGATTATTTTATGTATTGACATTTCAGATGGTATTCCTCTTCCCAGTTTTCCCCTCCACAAACCCCCTATCCCTATCCCTTTCCCTTGCCTCTATGAGGGTGCCTCCCAACCCCTGCTCACCCACTCCTACATCAGCGCCTTAGCATTCCCCTACCTTGGGAGCCTCCACAGGACAAAGAGGCTCCCCTACCAGTGATGCTTGGTATGGCAATCCTCTGTTTCTGCTACATATCCAGCTAGAGCCCTAGCACATTGATCACTAATGGAGGAAATGACTTATAGCTGGATCTCATGGAGACATTTCCTCAACTGAGGCTTTCTCTTTGATGACTCTAGTGTATGTCAAGTTGACACAAAACCAGTCAGTACAAGAACTCAAAAAACTAAAAAAAAAAAACTAATAAAAAATGGGATACAGGTCTAAACAGAATTCTCAATAGAGGAAACTCAAATGGCTGAGAAACACTGAAATAAATGTTCAACATCTTTAACAAGGGAATCAAAACTACATTTTAGATTCCACCTTACACCTATCAGAATGGCTAAAATCAATAGCACAAGTGACAGTCATCTCACACTGGCAAGAATGTGGAATAAGGGGAATACTCATCCATTTTTGGTGGGAGAGCAAACTTATACAACCAGTATGGAAATCAATATGTTGGTTTATCAGTAAGTTGGGAAACAATCTATGTCAAGATCCAGCTATAACATAAGTATTTAACATGAGGTTACTGAATTCATGTTCTTGCTCAGATAAATTGAAAATATCTGCATGATGTTTATTTAAATGATTATTTTTAATTATGCTTTGAATTAAAATAGAATTATATCACTTTCCCCAAACCTTTCCTCCCTCCAGCCCCTCCCAGTTTTCTTCTTTAGAACCCTTCCCATGTCTGCCACTCTCAAGGTACTAGCCTCTTTCTCGTCTGATTATTGTTGTTGCAAACACCTGTAAAATTCAGTTACTAGCAGTACTTATAGCACATAGTGGTTAATATATTAAAGAAGGCAATACAATTCAATCCTTTCAAACAGATGCCTTAAAATGTCTCTGAATTTTAGATCTCTTATCTGTAAAATTCAGATACTAACAGTCATTATAACACAGTATGGTTTACTATATATATGCAATTGGCTGAGCCTGGTTTTATTGCTTATCTGTATGTTGTTTCAAGGCTGACCACTCTGCATTGGATAACCAATAAGGGACCCCATCCTTGAGAAAGGCTAGTACTCCTCCCAGCAGTCACTTGTTGCTTCTAGTATTTTATCTAGGGTTATCAAATTTGAGTATTGTTTAGCTTGCTAAGTTCCTAAATTCTAGCTTTGATATGTGCTATCAGTGTGGAACATAGACAAGTTACTTCAAGTCAGTTTCAGTTCCCTTATCTGTAAAATGCAAATACAAGCAATATTTATGATGCAGAGTAATTAACATATTAAAGCACTACAAATCAGCCCTTTTAACTGGTACCTTCAAATGCCTCTGAGATTCAGATCTTTTATATGTAAAATGCAGATGCTGACAGTTCTTACAACACAGTAAGTACTTATATACTAAACAAAACACTACATATAAAAATTTCAGATTATAAGCCATTGAAATGTTAAGCTTTCATTAACATTTACTGTTATTACTATTGGTATTGTTTCTTAGGTCACAGCTGTTATAATCAAAAAGTACAAATCAGTTTTATTTCTCTATCACAAACGATGTATTTTCTTTCTCATTTATTCTGTGAAGATACTAGCTGCAGACACAATACAAAACTCCACAGGAGCAAAAAATTACACAAAACTTCACTTGCCTTAAAGATGCATAATAATATTCAATTCCAACAAATTCCCTTACCAGTCATCACATAGGGACCATGGATGGATATGCCTATGATCTATGATCTATGGCAAGTAAATGAAGAGTAAGGGATGTACATCTCCAATAATGAAGAATGAAAGGATAAGCATTGATTAACCAGAAAATGAAAGGTGAGAAATAAAATGAAAGCCAGAAGAGGGTTGCAGAGTACATTAAAACAAATACTTTGGTTTGAGAAACATTACAATCAGTAATGGGGAAATTGTGAAAAAGGCCCTGCATACTGAGCTAAGGTGTTTAAGTCTTATGGTGAAAGACCTTGGAAAGGATGCAACTGTGCACTTATGGGTCAATATTTGTGAGAAGAGAGTCTGATAAAAAAAAAAAAGGTTGATTGAGAAGCAGAAACAAGGAAGGCATGAACTGATAAAATGGCTAGATGATGTAAAATAGGAAGCACATGAAACAGGGGTTCCTAAACTACTTCAAAAAGTCCAGTGAATAAGGACACTGGGAAAGAACCATCAAGCTCAATCATAGGACTGAAAACTCTAATTTCTTCTAAAGCATACCCAAGTAAAAGAGTAATTGTTGGGTCTGGGCCAGGGGTGCCCTGAGCAGATCTTGAGTGCAAGCTCCGCAGCCAGTCCCACAACACCTAGAAGAAGCTCCACTCCCAGGTGCTCTAACACGCCCAGGATCAGAGTTGAGGAGGACACAACATCTGTCCCAACACTGGGCGTAACAGGGACCAGCAGGACCTAGGAACACAGGAACTCCACCAGCCCAGAGACTCAGGTTGCTTCTGGTCTGTCTGTGCTGGCCAGTGCCCTGAGCAGACCTTGGGGGCAAACTCTGCAGTGAATCCCATAATACCCAGAGGAAGCTCTACTCCCATGTGCTCTAATGGGCCCAGGATCACAGGATCACAGAATTCCAGATTCATAGGATCACAGAGATAGCTTGACTCTGAGGAGTTCTGACACAACTAGCATCACAGGAAGGACAGGCTCCAGTCAGATTTAGCCAGGGCAGGTAGCACTAGAGATAACCAAATGGCAGGAGGCAAGCATAAAACATAAGCAACAGAAATCAAGGTAATTTGGCATCATCAGAACCCAATTCTCCCACCATATCAAGTCCTAGACATACCATTACACTGGATAAACAAGATTCAGATCTAAAAATCACTTCTCAAGATGATGATAGAGGACTTTAAGAAGGACATAAATAACTCCCTCAAAGAAATACAGGAGAATACAGGTAAACAGCTAGAAGCCCTTCAAGAGGAAACACAAAAATCCCTTAAAGAACTACAGGAAAACACAATCAAACAGGTGAAGGAAATGAACAAAACTATCCAGAGTCTAAAAATGAAAATAGAAACAATAACGAAATAAGAAAGAGAGACAACCCTGGATATACAAAACCTAGGAAAGAAATCAGGAGTCATAGATGCAAGCATCACCAACAGAGTATAAGAGATAGAAGAGAGAATCTCAGGGGCAGAATACACCATAGAAAACATTGACACAACAGTCAAAGAAAATGCAAAAAGCAAAACTCTCCTAACCCAGAACATCCAGGAAATCCAGGACACAATGAGAAGACCAAACCTAAGGATAATAGGTGTGGTGGCCCTGCTGATTTCACGGAGGAGTCTCAACCGACAACAGAAACAGCTACTCGACCCGACTC
>NW_022196897.1:71942001-71952301 GCF_008632895.1 Mastomys coucha | reverse complement strand
TATAGAAGAAAACTTCCCTAACCTAAAGAAAGAGATGCCCAGGAACATACAAGAAGCCTACAGAACTCAAATTGATTGGAGCAGAAAAGAAATTCCACTCTGAGTGAAACTATCCTGCAGTTCCACTCAGGTCTGTGGGTCTCTTCAGCCAGAGGTTAGACACGACCTGCAAAATAAATGGGTCAGGAAAACAAAGAGACATGGACGCCAAGTAATGTATCAAAGCATACACTTACTTGGGGGTATTTTAAACTTATATAGTCAGGTAAGAAATGAAACTGAAAACTCCAGATATGCATAACATAAATACAGTCTCATAAGTGGAGAAGCCAAGATCTCTCAAACTCAGTTCTCAGGCAGTCAGGTTTGTTTACATTCAGCCTGTCCTCGGGCAGTAGGCCGAGTCAGCAACCAGGTGCAGCTTCCTTTGAAATCCTCAAAGGCAAAACTGCAGTGTAGTGGGGCCATTGTTTAGCCCAGCAGGTGGCCACCTTCAGTCCCAGGCTATCAGCTCTGCCTCTGAGCTGGGGGAGGGAGCCAACATCTCCCGCTTCTTCATTAGATAAAAGGCAGGATCAAGACCATATCAAAGGGCAGAGTTTTGCACGGGAACCTTTACAGTGCTTAGATGGAAAGACCTGTGTATTTTATTCATGCTGGCTAGCATCTTACCCATCATCAAAGCGATGTGCAGCTAGTTTGACACTGCAAACTGGGCTTATAACATGTTTTTTATTTTCAAAAAATAAAAAACACAGCCACTTGGCATGTGCCTTTGTCTTAGGTTGATAGCGCCATAGCCCAAACCCAAAGAGACAGGCTTCGGTAATGCACCATCCATTTGTGCAGCAAATGCCAAGATATGCCTTTAATGCCTGCAAAGTCTGAGAAATGCCACTGTTTCTCTGAAAGTAGCTTTCTTTGAAGTTTTCGAAAGGTTTCTCACCATGGTGCTGGATCTGGGTGTAAGTCTCTGGGTTGCAAATTACCGGCTTTGACTCTGGAGGCAGTTACCTAGGGAACAGGTCTCAATTCATAAACAAATTAGTAGGGTTAGGCCAGTGACTTCGGGATCTTACTAGCCAGACCTCTTTGTCCGGGCATGAGCCTGTGTATTTGAATTGTTTGTTTTGCTTCGGGAGTAAGCAATTTTCCGGAATCAAATGGGAAGAAGCCAATTCAAGGCTGGCAGAAAAAGACTGTCAGCTTAAAAAATGAAAGAAAACGAAAGAAAAAGAAAAGAAAAAGACTTCTCAGCAGTGCGTTTAAGCACATTTGCTAAGAAGGCTGTGACTCTGAGACCACTTGGCGTATTAGCCTTTCAGGAAGCCACCGTGATCCATCATCTTTCTGGGAAAAAATACATATGGACCCTCTGCCCCAGACCAAGATGGGGTCCAGCCCATGCCAAGCATTCTTGAGCGGGTCCCTCCATTTGACCATGGCATACAAACTTGAAGTGTTAGGATGCCAATGTCAGTCTGTAGTGGACTGACCTTTGATGTCAGTCTGCAAAAAATTCAAAATAAAAAGCACAAAGGCAAGGTGTGCCTTTGGGGATCTCAGAGGAAACAGGTTCCCCCCCGACCCCCGGTTTTCAAAAGCCAGTTTTAAGTGTATGATGTGCTCGCTCAACAATTCCTTGTCCCATAGTGTTATATGGGATCCCAGTTTTATGAGTAATGCCAAAATCCTTGCAAAAAGACATAAAGTTTTTGTCAGTGTAACCTGGTCAATTGTCTGTCTTAATCACTTTGGGTAAACACATAACATTAAAGGCTTGTAAACAATGAACAATTACATTTCTAGAGGCTTCTCCTATATGCAGGGATGCAAACATAAATCCTGAACAAGTGTCAATACAGACATGTATATATTTAAGCTTTCCAAATTCTGCATAATGAGATACATCCATCTGCCAAATTTGGTTGGGCATAAGGCCCCTTGGGTTCACCCCCAAATGCGGTACTGGAGTTAAAATAACACACTTAGATCATTGTTTAACAATCATTCTTGCTTGCTCTTTGGAAATTTTATGTTTGAGCCTCAGAGTTTGGCTAGACAGGTGGAAATTATCATGATCCCGTTTAGCTAAGGCCACAGGATCTGAAACTAAAACCTGTCCTACCAGAGCCCTGTCAATGAGATTATTGCCTCTGGCTAATGGCCCAGGTAGGCCAGAATGAGCCCGTGTATTACTAATATAAAACTGATTTTTTCATGCAAGAATGATGCTTAGTAATTGAGAAAACAAGGCTCCTGCTGTGGTGTAGAAATTAAATGTACCACATGTCTCTAACAACGGTACTGAATGGGTTATGTAAAGGCTGTCTGTGTAGAGATTAAATGCATCAGGTACAGCTTCAAACACCTTTAATACTGTTGTTAATTCAGCTAATTGAGCTGAGAGACCGGGAGTCTTTATGACCACCTGTTGATTATTAATGAGATATCTAGCTTTTCCTTTAGAGGAACCATCAGAGAATACCACAAGGGCATTATTAAAGGGATGTGGAGAAGTTATACTAGGAAAAATCACTTCATCCACATTTACGAACTTTATCACTTTATCCTGGGGATAATGATTATCTATAATTCCTTGAAATCCTATCTGAGCAAGCCACCAGTCTGTGCTATGCTGTTTTAACCATGCATCTTCCTCCAAGGTAAAAAGCTGTATGATAACATCTGGCTCCTTGCCAAAATAAGTCAGTGCTTGTTTCCTACCAAGCACAATTATTTGAGCCACAGCTTCATAATATGGCAAGATATTATGTTTAGGAGATATCCTTGAATAAATCCACATTAGAGGTGCATTCTGCCATAACAACTCTGTGGGAGCATGAGTCATATAAATATTAATAAATAAAAAGGTAAAGAATAATCTATGTAAGTAACAAATTGATTTTCAATAGCATTTTCTACCTGTTGTAAGGCTGACATTCCTTCTTCAGTTAAAAATCTAGGAGAATTTGGATCAGAACTACCTTTGAGAATATCAAATAAGGGCTTCAAATCTCCTGTAGTAAGCTTTAAGTAGGGACGAAGCCAATTGATATCACCTAATAATTTTTGAAAATCATTTAAGGTCTTTAATTTGTCTCTATGAATAACTACCTTTTGAGGAATAACAGCTTGATCCGTGAGTGTAAAGCCTAAATAATTATATGGATTCTGAGTTTGCACCTTTTCTGGAGCTATCTGTAGTCCCTTCTCATTTAAGGCAACTTGTAAGTCTCTATAACATAAAAGTACTTCTTGAGGAATTTTTCCTGCTAAAAGGACATCATCTGTGTAATGGGCAATATATATCATTGGCCATTTTTTCCTTATAGGGTCAATGACCTGTGCCACAAACTTCTGACATAGCATAGGACTATTAGCCATGCCTCGAGGAAGGACTATCCATTGATATCTTTTCATAGGTTCCTTAAAATTAGCAGATGGAACACTAAAAGCAAATCTCTCACAATCCTCACGGTGCAAAGGAATTGTAAAGAAACAGTCCTTTAAGTCCATAAATATCTTGCAAAATCCTTTTGGAATTGTCACTGGAGATGGTAATCCAGTTTGTAATGTTCCCATTACTACCATAGTTTCATTTACCTTCCTTAAGTCTTATAATAGTCTCCATTTACCTGACTTTTTCTTGATAACGAATATAGGCATATTCCATGGGGAATTTGATTCCCTCAGATGTCCTGCTTTCAATTGTTCCTGCACTAGCAAGCTGCTTCTATTTTCTCTTGAGATAAAGACCACTGATCAGCCCATACTGGAATATTATTTATCCACTGAATTTTATCAGCATGAGGCACAGGCAAGATAGTGGCCATCATGGAAAATGTTTCAAACCTTTATTATTAGAACAAGGCTTATGGCCTCTGTATGTTCTAATGTCCTGTTTTGACCTCTGTTTATTAGCTAACTCACTAGGGCTGCACAATACCAGCCACATCTGTGATAACAGATCTCTCCCCCACAGAGTAACAGGGATATTTGACATGACATATGGCTGGATCTGCCCTGAATTACCTTTCGCATCTCTCCAGCTTAGAAGCTTAGAGCTTCATTTTAGGTTATTGGCATAGCCGATTCCTTGGAGATGAGTGATAGATACAGTTAAAGGCCAAGTTGAGGGCCAGTTTTGGCCTCTAATAATGGTCACATCAGCTCCAGTATCTATTAAAGCTTCAAAACTTTTTCCTTCAATAATTAATTTAAGATTAGGTCTTTTATTAGCAATAGACTGTACCCAAAATACTTCAGGAGCTCCAAAACAACTCTGTCCTTCCTCGTTAGTAACAGCCTTAGAAGACATTGGATACAAAGGAACCAAGATGAGTTGAGCAATCTTTTGATTAGCAGGTATGGTAATGACACCATGTGGCGAGGAGGCCATGATCTTAATTTCTCCCTGATAATAATGGTCCATAACACCTGGATAAATTTGCAATCCATTCACAATCATGCTACCTTTTCCAATTACAAACCCCCAAGTCTCTGAAGGTAAAGGCCCATGAACTCCAGTGGGCAGAATCTTAACTCCCATCTCTGGGGTTAGTACTATGTGACAGGTGGAGCATAGGTCCACTCCTGCACTTCCTGGAGTTGCTTTGAAGAGCTCAGATACAGATCTTCCTGACTTGTTGGCAGCCTTGTGGCCCCATATGCTGCCTGCTGTTTTAAGAACGGGGCTTGGGGCTGTTTTTTGACCAGGATTCGTTTTTTGACCAGGAGTTGTCTTGAAAACACTTTTTAATTCAACACTCTTTAGTCCAATGTTTCCCCCTCTTGCAACAAGCACAGACTTTTGGTGCAGCTCCTAATTTTTTAGGACACTCATTTTTGAAATGATTAATACTTCCACATGAATAACTGTTGGGGTCCCTCAGATGCAAGACATTGGAGCTTGCCACTGCAGACTCAACTCATGCCTTCTGTGCCTGAACCAAAGACTCACTACTATGAGTTCCACCTTTGAGGATTCCAGAGGAAGCTACACCTGCTGGCTGGCACATATACAGCCTGAGAACATCTGTTGTTGACCACCTCCCCCACTGTGGACTGCACCTCTGGCCACTCCCCTGAGTCAAGACCTGCGGGACACCCTGAGTCTCCACCTTCAGCCCAGCAGCCAGCTTCCCTTTCGGACTCTTCCTGACTCCTCCTGAATTCCTTATGTTATTCAAATGTTGTTGTAACCTAGAGATTCAGTTATGCTCTCTTGTATATAAATGCTGAACCGCCAAAGTAAAGGGGAGCCTTGATTGGAAATCCTCAACTTGGCTCCGGTGTCCTTTTGTTCTCGAACTCTGTGTTTCAGGTCTCCTTTGTCCCTTCGGTCGAGGCAGAACCCAGTTCATGAAACTGCGGGACAGTTTCAAATAACATTTTTTATTTTCCTGCCATTGTGCCAGAATTTCTGGAACTGTAGTGCCCTGCGATGCCACTGCAATAGCTAAACCCTGATTATAAGAAGGTCCAATGTCTGCACAAAGGCAAATATATCCAGATAAATCCATTTGACCCTTGTGCGGCAGAATAACTGCTCTGCATGTCGAATTAGCATTCTCAAAAGCTAATTGTGTGATAAGCAGACTGTCCGTATAGGAAGTCCCAAGCGTTCTGCTTGCTGCCTGCTGTAATCTAGCTATGAAGTTCTGGAAAGGTTCCTCTGGAACCTGCCAGATGCCAGCCAAAGTCCCACTACCTTTACCTTTCGTGCGTAATTGCAACCAAGCCTTTCTAGCCAATATAGCAAGTTGGGCAAATGCTCTAGCGGGGTACTCGATCTGTTTAGCATTCCCTTAAAACTGTCCTTCCCCTAGAAGCATGTCTAAATTCCTGTCTGGGTTACCTGACTGAGCGGTCTGCATAGCTGATTTCTTGCTAGCTTCCTGCCACTCTGAGTTCCAAACCAAATAATCACCCGCCTGCAGTGTGGCTCAGCACAAAATCTTCCAATCCTGCTGCGTTAGATTAGAATCTATGACATTGTCCAACAGCACTTGAGTAAACGGCACCTTAGGGACATATTGATGAATTGCTTCCTTTAGATCCTTAATAATTTTGATATCCAAAGCCTGATAATATCTATACACATCGTCATTCTGATCTCGCCATTCCACAACTGGGAAAACTAGCAGTCCAGAAGTGTCCTGCCCGCTCTCCCGAGCCTGGCAGAATGCTCTCTCTAAAGGCAAATGTCCTGCTTCCAGATAGCTGTCTTTCCTTCTGCCTGCTAGTGACTTAAACTCCCTTAGCTCCTCACTTAATTTTTGTAGCTTAATTTCAAGCTCTGCCTTACTTAAATGTGACTCTTTTTGAGTTTTTTCTCTTATCCGGGATGAAGCAGATTTTGCTTGGGCATGCCACTTCTTTCCATGAGATTTGGTGAATTTGCTTTTTGCAGAAGTAGTTTGGGCCTCCTCAGTCATTGTACTTGAACCTGAGGAGGATTCTTGATCCCTCTCGCTCTCCGTACTGGAGTCTACCGAGGAACTATCTGTCTCCATAGTAATATCAGAGCTAGTCAAACTTAGTTCGCTTTCTGAAAGCTCTTCTTTCTGCTCTTTCTCTTGCTCCATGATATCTATAACAAGCCCCGAAAGGTGGATAAGAAATCCATCCACCTTATTATTTCTGAGGGCCTTTCCGATTTTCTCCCAAGTTTTTTTTATTTATCTTGGTCAGTCCCAGCCAAGGACAGTGAGCTTCTATCTTTTCTGAAAGATTTGTCAATGCTTTCCTCTTAACCCTGACTCCCTTCATTCTAAGTAGTTTATCTGCATCCTGAATATGCTTGACCCCATTTCCACTGTCAAAACCCTAGGTGAATCATGCACTGGGTCAGTACCGATCCAACAGAGACCCCGTAACCTTCCTACACGGACTTCTACAATATGGCCAGTGCTTGCAAAAATTTCCTACCGTGTGGAATGGAATATGTCCCTTTTCTTGTTTCCTTTCTTCTTTATGCAGAGCTCTGCAAACAGACAGTGTGGCCTTTATCTATTTCCTCTGTGTCTGAGTACCACGCCCAGGCGCCTTCTGAGTGAACCATCCCACAGTTCCACTCGGGTCTGTGGGTCATTTCAGCCGCAGGTTAGACAGGACCTGCAAAATAAACAGGTCGGGAGAACAAAGAGACATGGACGCCAAGTAATGTATCAAAGTATCCATTTACTTGGGGGTA
Source organism: Mastomys coucha (assembly GCF_008632895.1). NCBI lineage: Eukaryota > Metazoa > Chordata > Mammalia > Rodentia > Muridae > Mastomys > Mastomys coucha. Next base: position 71,945,103 of record NW_022196897.1, on the reverse strand, counting down.
TTTTGAACTTATATAGTCAGGTAAGAAATGAAACCGAAAACTCCAGAAATAAAACATATGCATAACATAAATACAGTCTCAGACATGGAGATACTGAGATCTCTCAAACTCAGTTCTCAGGCAGTCAGGTTTGTTTACATTCAGCATGTCCTCAGGCAGTAGGTGTTTCAGCAACGTTGTATAGCTTCCTTTGAAATCCTCAAAAGCAAAATTGCAGTGTAGTGGGCCATTGTTTAAGTCCAGCAGGAGTCTGCTTCCAGTCTCAGGCAGGCTGTCAGCTCAGAAGCCACAGAACTGAGGCAGGGGGGAGGGAGCCAACACCACTAGTCTAAAAGATCCTGGGCAGATGTCACACAGACCCTACAAGAACATAAATGCCAGCCCAGGCTACTATACCCAGCAAAACTTTCAGTTACCATAGATGGAGAAAACAAGATATTCCATGACAAAACCAATTTATACAATATCTTTCCACAAATCCAGTCCTACAAAGGATAATAAATGGAAAACACCAATAAAAGGAGCAAAACAACACACTAGAAGAAGCAAGAAAATAATCTTTCAACAAACCCACACAAACATAATTCCACCCCTTACAATAAAAACAACAGGAAATGACAATTACTTTTTCTTAATATCTTAATATGAAAATTAATATTACCAACATATCCTAATGGATTGAAATCCAAAAATATGAAGAATTAGAAATTTGTTGACTGTCATTCAGTGGTCTCTCTAACTTAGTAATTAGAGAAGTAGGTCCAATATTGTACAATCCATATACACTTTCAGCTTGTTTGTATGTGGCAGTGTCTTGTGTACAACATAAGGGTCTTGAAATCTTGCTTCTCCTATCTCAGCCTCTCTATTAGTAGTATTGTTTATTTCATGTTTTTACATTACACTATGGTTTTCAGAACAGCTTACATATTTCAAAAGTATTTATACAACCAAAAGAAATGTAGACAATTTTCGTGGGAGGTGGCTTGTAAGAGAACACAAAGAGTGAGACTGAATGCTTTGCTTAACGTTTGTAATTCCTGTATCAAGTTTGAAGAAGAGGACTTTATAAGTTACTCTTTCTCTGAGATGAATGCTTTTCCAAATTATCACAGCCAATGAACCAGATTCTTACCCTCACCTAATGTCTGTGCCACCCTCCAAGCAGAACCATTGTTCATTGAAACAGTTGGTGAATGACTTTATGGATAGACATTAATACACACACCATTTCTTAAATGGATGTAACCTGTTCTCTATGGGCTGAGAATAAAGCCACTCACTCAAGTCAAATAGCTTTGACCATAACAGGAAGTCTGTGTCCAAAAACTGTGGCTACAATTCATTCCTTGGAGCAGCAGAACTGTCAACTCACAGCTTAACTACTTTGGAAGTAAATTCCTTTGGTGATGTGAGGGTCCTTGAAGTACATACAGCCTTATGACAATGAAATCCAATGTCTAAAAATCGTTCTTATTTTGGGCTTGTACCACAGTAAGAGCCAGATTTTAAGCTCTACTAAATACAAAGCAAACAAATAAACAAAAAGACTTTATATATTTATGTTCATTTAAGGAAATACTAGTAGTGATGTATTATTTTAAAATATACAATTAATATGTTTGGAGTTATGTAAAATTTATATTGAGAAAAACGTATGTATTTTCAGGATTGCTGTAGACAAACATCTACATCAGACTGCTAAATTGATTGTTGTTTTATATCAAACAACTTTTATAATACTCATTTTTATTGTTATAATATTTTATAAATTTTAAAGAATATGACAAAAAAAGGTATTGTAGGTATTTAAGGGGTCTCTGGAAGGAGTTGAACTACAAAAGGGAAAGAAGAATGTGATTTAATTCTATTTACTTAAAATATGTTTTTAAATGTTAACAAATTCAGATAAATTGAAATCATGTATATTTTATCATCATAATGCAATAAAACTTAAATCATTAGAAAAAGAATAATTGTGGACATACTCTACATTTTTCAAATCTACTTGGATCATGGAATGTTGTGTGGCTTTGTCCTTTAGTATACTGTGGGTAAATCTACAGAATATCATGCTTAATGAAATATTCCAGGCACAGAAAGGCTGATACCTAAGATATAACATCCTTTATATATAAAATCCAAGTTAAATATACAGGAATAGAGAATAGATTGGTAATTACCAGATACTATAGAGGAATGGTAAGTAGGAAAAATGGAGATGATGGTCGAGGGGACAATGTTTAAGTTAAATATGAAGGATAAATTTATTGGCCAATTGAACAGAGCACTGAAAATATTCACCATTGAAACAGCCATATATCATTTCATTACTAAAAGAATAAATTTAAAATAATTTCACTACAAAATAATCAAATATAGTACATGAGGTAAAGCCATGTTAAAGAATTTAAGCACTGCACATCATATACATATATTATAACATCTCATTATATCCCAAAATAATTATTTTAGTAGTTTTAAAATAATAATTAATAATGATAATAATAAGTACAGAGAATAGGAGAATTTTGTAAAAAGCTGCAAGACAAGATATGGTGGGACAGTTGAAGGCAGTAAGGCAGTATGAAAAATGGCAATTGCTACTACCATATTTAGCTCAGATTGGCCAACCAGGAAATGATTAGTAAAGTCAGCATTCAATCAAGAGAAGAACAAATATAAATTGTCAACTACTTGATAGATATTCAAAAAATGGATTCATATATGTGTGTGCATATTCATATATGTATATACATAATGAACATGTCAATGAACATAAAAAATGGAATTAACTGAATGCATGAGCTAGTCCTTAAATGTGCAAGATCCGATAGAGTAATAATAGAGTTAATGAAACGAAAACTGCAGTGGATAAGTAATTTGAACTTATCTTTTGTTTTAATTAGCTATTTTACTTATTTATGTATCAAATGTTGCCCCACATTTCAACCTCCCCTCCCAGAGTTCCTCACTGCCTTCCCCCATTCCCTTCAACTTTGAGAGGGTGTTCCCCTTCTCTCTTTCCTTCTCCCAGGCATCCCACTTCCCTTAAGAACCAAGTTTCTACAGGATTAGGTGCATTCTCTCCCTCTGAAGGCA
>NW_022196897.1:71939648-71941991 GCF_008632895.1 Mastomys coucha | reverse complement strand
AAAAAAAAAAAAAAGGCAGTCCTCTGCTATGTATGTGCCAGGAGCCTCAGACCAGCCCATGTATGCTCTTTGGTTGGTGGCTTAGTCTCCGGGAGCTCCCAAGGATCCAGGTTAGTTGATACTGTTGGTCTTCCTAAGGGGTTGCCATAACTTTCAGTTCCTTCAGTCCTTTCCCTAACACTTCCATAGGGGTCCTGACCTCAATCCAATTGTTGGCTGTATGTATCTGCATCTGTCTTAGTCACCTGCTAGAAGAGCCTCTCAGAGAGACAGCCATGCTAGGCTCCTGTCTGCCTACACAACATAGCATCAGGAATAGTGTCAGGGATTGGTGCCATATTAATGGAGAAAATAGAATAGCTGTGAAGGAGTAAAAGCCTAAGACAATTGTGAGATGCCATCAGAATTAATGTGTGGATTACTGAAGGATGAGAATAAAATAGATAAATGAAAGTGATTACTTAAGGAAAATTTGGAAACACCCTAAAACTAGGGTGATATAGCGGTATGAAGATATGTGAATGTCTATGAAGCTTCAGTTTCCCTCAGAACACTCAACTCAAATACAAATTCATCAATATTCTATAATCAATTTGTCAGAGATCATAGACAAGAATTTTTAGCAGTAGTAAGATAAAGACAAATCCATCATGTATATGGGGAACCCCCACATCAGATTCTCAGCAGAAGCAGAACAGAAGAGAGTGAATAGAGATATGCAAAGTCCTATAAAGGGAAATGCAAATTAAGAATATTTTACCTAGGAAACCTACTCTTCTGAAGTGCAAGAGAAAAAGACTTTCCAAGACCAACAAAAATTATGGAGTTCATCACCAGTAGATTTTTTTTACAAGAAATTTTTAAAAAGCTCATTCATATTGAAATTAAATAATGTCAATTAGTAACACAAAAATGTGTAAAATACAGAACAGATCTGGTAAAGGCAGTGTATGCCTATATACAGAATTTTCCATTACTATAATAGGAATCCATGACTCACTCTTGACATTAGGAGAAAAGTTAAAATAACTGCAGCCACAAAAATATCTATGGATGGTTAGTTTTGTTACCTTGACATACTCTAGAATCATTTGGGAAGGGAATCTCAGAGAGGCATTGTCCAGATCAGGTTGGCCTATGGGCATATCTGGGGGGATACTGTCTTGATTGAGTTAATTGAGGTAGGAAGACCCATCGATTGTAGAGGACACCATTCCCCAGGTTGGGTCCTTGGTTAGATACATATAGAGAGGAGACTAAGCACAAATAAGAATCTCCTACATTCACTCTCTGTGGCCTTGAGTGTGGAAGTGATGTGAGTAGCTCCTTTGGCTTTCTTTTGCTTTGGTTCCTGCAATGATTGACTGTAAGAAGAAATTGTGAGCTAAAATAAACTCTTTCTCCCCTTAGTTGCTTGCTGCATGGTATCTCATCACAGCAACAATACTGGGAATAGGACAATGTGCTAATGGATATACAGTTAAAAATGTAAATTACGGCATAAAAATTGTAAAGAACTATCCTCTTAACAAAGACATTAGAAAAGTATAGAAAAACCTTCATAAAAAGATAAACATGAAAATTCTCAATAAAATACTTATAAGCTGAATTCAGCAGCGTTTTCAAAAGTATATATTCATCATACCCAACTAGGCTTTATTCTGGGATCCAAGTGTGACTCGTTGTGCCTAAATCAATAAATGTAATAAAGTACACAGATTCACAGAATGAAATCACATGATGATCTCAATAGACACAGACATTTGACAAAGTCCAGTAGCACTTTACTTTAAAGCCTTGAAGAAATTAGCAGTAGAATGAACACACTTCAACATAATAAAGTCAATGGGAAGAAAATTTAAGCACTTCCTTAAAATCAAGACTGAGACAAGCTCGTCAACGCTGTTTACTCTATTTAATATAGTGCTTGGAATCTTAGCTAGAGAGAAGGAAATAAAATGAAAGTAAATGGGAAATTGCAAACTCAAAGTATATCTGTTTGCAGGTGACATGATCCTATACCACAGGGACACTAAAGACTTCCTTCCAGCAAAGTAGCAGGATCCAAAATAAACATTCAAAGTAGCAGAACTTTCTATATGGCAATAATGAACCTGATGAGAAAGAAATCAAGAAAACAATCCATTCAAAATATTGCCCCCACAAAAAAAAATAGTGGAAAATGGGGCTGAAGAGATGGCTTTATGCCGGGCGGTGGTGGCCCATGCCTTTAATCCCAGCACTTGGGAGACAGAGGCAGGCAGATTTCTGAGTTCGAGTTTGAGGCCAGCCTGGTCCACAGAGTGATTTCCAGGACAGCCAAGGCTACACAGAGAAACCCTG
>NW_022196897.1:71924732-71939638 GCF_008632895.1 Mastomys coucha | reverse complement strand
AAAAAAGAGATGACTTCATGGTTAAGAGCACTCCCTGCTCTTCCAGCAAGAGTCCCCGGACCTACATGGCAAATGATAATTATCTGTAACTCTGGTTCTAGGGGATTCAATACTCCCTTCTGGTCTCTGAAGACACCAGAAATGTCAGTGTACACAGATATGCAAGTGGACAAAATACTCATACAAATAAAATAAAAAATATACATACTTTGGAATAAACCAAATACAGAAAGTGAAAAATCTTCTCCAAGACAAAAAGCCTAATTTTTTTTTTTTTTTTTTTTTTTTTTTTTTTGGTTTTTCGAGACAGAGTTTCTCTGTATAGCCCTGGCTGTCCTGGAACTCACTCTGTAGACCAGGCTGGCCTCAAACTCAGAAATCCACCTGCCTCTGCCTCCTAAGTGCTGGAATTAAAGGCGTGCACCACCACTGCCTGGCAAGCCTAAATACTGAATAAAGAAATTAAATCTTCCTCATACTCAAAGACTACTATAATCAATACCATAAAAATTGCTATATTACCAAATGTTGTCTAGAGATACAATACAATCCCCATAAAATCCCAATTATGCTCGTAACAGAAATGGAAAAAGCTATCCTAAAATTCATCTGGAAGGACAAAGACTCTAAGTAGCAGAAGCAATCCTCAGTAACAAAAATTGTACTGAAAGTAATGAAATACATGATTTCAGATTATACTGCAGAGCCATAGTAGCAATACAGTATGGAGGGGACAAAAAATGACATGTACAACAACAGAATAATAGGACTGAGAATAACCATATTAAGTGCCAACACCTGATTTTTGGTATGTTTTTATTTTGTTATGGTTTTACTCCTCTCTTTCCTCCCTCCAAACCTTCCCATGTACCATACCCCAGGTTTCACATCCCCACTTTGCTCTCTTTAAAATTCACAGTTACTTTTTGCAGTTTTTCACATATGTGCACACACGAGCACACACACACACACACACACACACACACACACACACCATACACATTAAATCTGCTTGGTTCCTATAATGACACTAACCTGGAAGGCAGAGATAGACAAAGTACTACAGGAGAGTAAAGTATGCTGAGAAATAGTCTTTCTCCAGGAAGATCAGCTTAGTTTTTACAATGATGCCAAAAGCCTACTCTAGTTTTTACAATGAGGCCTTGTGGTCTCTCTGCATTCCAGGTTAGCAACATTATTGAAATTGAGCAGATTTAATGTGTATTGTGTGCATGTGTGTGTGTGTGTGTGTGTGTGTGTGTGTGTGCTTGTGTGTGCACATATGTGAAAAACTGAAAAAGTAACTGTGAATTTTAAAGAGATCAAATTAGGGATGTGAAACTTGGGGTATGGTACATGGGAAGGTTTGGAGGGATGACCATCAAATGATGATGGGAAAACTGAATGTCCACATACGGAATCATGAGATCAGATCCCATGTCTTATCCTGTATAGAAATCAGTCACAAATTGTTCAAATCCTTAATGTAACACCTGAAACTGGTAGAAAAAAAAATTGAAGAAACATCTGGAAATACAGATGAAATTGGTAAAGAACAAATTTAATAAAATGTTTTTTAAATCACTTTAAGAAAAGACTATATTGGAAATGATGAGATATATACATGATGCCAACCTCTGATTACTATACACACACATACACATACATACACATACACATAAAGAAACATACACATGCACACATACACATATACATATACACACACTCACATACACACATACATACACTCACACACATGCATACATATACACACACACACATATACACATATATACACACTCACACCCATGCATACATATACATACACACATATACTCACACACACATACATACACAAATACACATATATACATGCATGCACATACACACATACACATACATACACATGCACATACACACGCACACATAGATGCACATATACACAAATACACATACTGTACTGTAATATTGCATTTTTATTTTTATACACTTTTATCTTACAGAATTTCAAACACAGGATAAAACTCATTTAAAACAATTATAAACAGATATGAGTGGACGTGTAATACACATGTATGTTGTGGATAGCCCTGGTGCTTTTTGTATTTTGATGCTAATTTTGCTTCCCCAAGAGGGCCTGCCTGGGAGGAGGAGTGAATCGCTCATGTACTCAGGTGACTTCAGGTGAACCTTCCCCTATTGAATAGATTTCAAGGAACTAATCAGTGGGTGAGTAGGCGAGACTTCTGGGTCGGAAAAGGGATGGCAGAAGAGAAGAAGAGAGTTGGCAGGTGGATGGCAGAAGAGCAAGGAGGCCAAAATGTAGGTAGTGGAGGCCCCCAATTCAGGTGGCGGATTGGTTGGGATCTGCTACCAGAGGATTTAACCTAGAAAGGCTTGTAAATTAGGGTGCTAGTTGCTGTGCCCAGCGACTGTATTACCTGTTGCTTCTAAACTAAGTTTGTGTGGCATTTTCCTTCGTGCAATGACTCAACTATGTTCCAGAGAGAGGGGTATGACAGCAAAGCATGGGTTTGCAAGACGTGCACCCCAAAAAGCCTTGGGGCTGACGTAGCCACGACCCGCCATGGGAACTTAGTGAGCCAAGTAGAGAGATTTCAGAGGCTTGGGGCCAGAAAGTCTGCCAAGAACAGACCAGTCTGCCTGCCAGTGCCAAGCCCGCCTGCCCACTGGTGCATTGCCAGCAGTAGTGTGGGTGCTTTTTTTAAGATTAAACGCTGCACATGTTTGCAATATGTGACCATGGCAATGCGAAAGACAGTATGCCTTATTTTTCTTTACTTTCTGGAAGAAGTACCAAGTGAAAGCCTTTTGTGAACTACAATATTAAATATTTTTAAGATGCCTACACTTCCCAAGATGACCTACAAATTTCACATTGCCACCATAAAAATCCCAAACCACTTCTCACTGAAAAGGAAATAAAACTACTTCTAAAATGTACATAGACCCACAAAAATGATGTGATAGTTTTAATTTATGTTATATTTTATTTTGCTCTGTTTTGTTGTTATCTTTTAGAAACCTGTGTTTTCTACTGAGAGACAGAAAGGGAGTGGATCTGAATGGGAGGAGAAGTGGGGAGGAATTGGTGGATTAGAGGGAGGGGAAACTTTAATCAGGATATAGCATATGAGAAAAGAACATATTTTCAGTAAAGGGGAAAAATTTTTTTTTAGAAAGAACAAAGTGATAGATGCTACTGAAGGCTCAACTTCATTGGAGGTAAAATATAGCCAATTTTTCAGAAAGGCTGGTAGCAGATTAAAAAAAAAAAAAACTTGTAAAGAGCTGATTTGAAAACATGGCCACAGGCTTGTATCTCTTTCAGCACTGCAGAGTTCACAGCCATAACTACACTGTTTGATGTTGGGAAAGGCTGCATCAGGCCCCAGCATTGAATTTACCACTAGTTATAAATGGTTTCAATCATTAAATAATTATTGTACAATGACCAATGTGAAGGTAAGGGATATGGCTGCAAATGCTGCTGGGAAGCAGCATTAGTGAAAGGGAAATTATTTAGCAGAGAAAAACTTCATTGTGCTAAAACCTCTATATGCTGAAATGACTGTCTCATAGGATTATCGTCTATGAGGAAACCAAAGCAATACCAAGTTTCAAGCCTTTAAGAATAAGATTATAGGAGCTGAAGGGGTTTGCAGCCCCATAGGAGGAACAACAATATGAACTAACTAGTACCCTCAGAACTCCCAGGGACTAAACCACCAACCAAAGAGTACACATGGTGGGACTCACGGCTCCAGATGCATATGTATAGCAGAGGATGGCCTAGTCGGACATCAATGGGAGGAGAGGTCCTTGGTCCTATGAAGGCTCTATGCCCCACTATAGAAGAATGCAAGGGCCAGGAAGCGGGAGAGGTGAGGCTGGTGAGCAGGGGGAGCAGGGAGGGAATAGGGTTTTTTTGTTTTTTTTGTTTGTTTGTTTGTTTTGTTTTGTTTTTTTCAGAATGGGAAACAGGAAAAGGGAGAACATTTGAAATGTAAATAAAGAAAATATCTAATTAAAAAAAGAGTAAGATGATACTTGTGTTTGTGGCTATTGTTACAGATTACAAACTGATATTCTGGAATCTGGAACAAGGAAAGCTCTCAGGCTTTTTACATGTCCATAATTAGTCACAGGTACTACAGTGCAGTAACAGAGCACTGCTGGCCCAGATCCTCTGCCATGAAATCACAAAGCTTCTGTAAGGCAAAGGATGTGGTCAATAGGACAAAACGGCAACCAAAAGATTGGGAAAACATATTTATGAACCCTACATCAGAGAGGGGGCTAATATCCAATATATCCAAAGAACTCAAGAAGTTAGACTCCAGACAACCAAATAACCCTATTAAAAAATGGGGACAGAGCTAAACAAAGAATTCTCAACTCAGGAATATCGAATGGCTGAGAAGCACCTAAAGAAATGTTGAATATCCTTAGTCATCAGGGTAATATAAATCAAAACAACCCTGAGAGCCTACCTCACAACAGTCAGAATGGCTAAGATCAAAAACTCAGGTGACAGCAGATGCTGGCTAGGATGTGGAGAAAGAGGAATACTCCTTCATTGCAGGTGGGATTGCAAGCTGGTGCAACCACTCTGGAAATCAGTTTGGAGGTTCCTCAGAAAATTGGACATAGTTCTACCTGAGGACCCAGCTATAGCATTCCTGAGCATATACCTAGATGTTCTAACATGTAATAAGGACACATGCTCCACTATGTTTATAGCATCCTTATTTATAATAGCCAGAAGGTGGAAACAACCAGATGTCCCTCAACAGAGGAATGGATACAGAAAATGTGGTACATTTACACAATGGAGTACTACTCAGCTATTAAAAACAATGAATTTATGAAATTCTTAGGGAAATGGATGGATCTGGAGAATATCATCCTGAGTGAGGTAACCCAATCACAAAAGAACATACTTGGTATGCACTCATTGATAAGTAGATATTAGTCCAAAAGCTAGGAAGACCCAAAATACAATCTACAAACCACAAGAAACTCAAGAAGAAGAAAGACAAATGAGAGGATACTTCAATCCTTCTAGAAGGGGGAACAAAATACCCATGGAAGGAGTTGCAGAGACAAACTATGAAGCAAAGACTAAATGAAGGACAATCCAGAAACTGCTCTACCTGGGAATCCTTCCCATATTTAATCACCAAACCCAGACACTATTGTGGATGCCAGCAAGTGCTGGCTAAAAGGAGTGCAATATAGCTGTCTCCTGAGAGGCTCTGCCAGTGCCCGACTAATACAGAAGTAGAGGTTCACAGCCATCTATTGGACTGAGCACAGGGTCCCCAATGAAGGAGCTAGAGAAAGGATCCAAGGAGCTGAAGGGTTTGCAGCCCCTTAGGATGAACAACAATATGAACTAACTAGTACTCTCAGAGCTCCCAGGGTCTAAACCACCAACCAAAGAGTATACATGGTGGGACTCATGGCTCCAGCTGCATATGTAGCAGAGAATGGCCTTGTTGGTCACCAATGGGAGGAGAGGCCCTTTGTCCTGTGAAGGCTTTATGCCCCAGTGTAGGGGAATGCCAGGGCCAGGAATTATGAGAGGGTTGGTGAGCAGGGGAAGGTGGTAGGGAACAGGGTTTTTTTTCGGAGGGGAAACTGGGAAAGAAGATAGCATTTGAAATGTAAATAAAGAAAATTTCTAATAAAAAATAAAAATAAAATAAATGAAAAAATAAAGGAAAATATCAAAGGTAAACTCCAAAAAAAGAGAGAGAAAAACCTATAAAGAAAACATTTTCTTGTGGATATAACATGTTTGTGATATTACAAGAGTCAAAAGACTTAAAAGTTTATAAAATAAAAATTACAGTATGCTAATCATTAGTTACTATTATTTGTGTTTTTAATAAAATTTGTGTGGCCCAAGTAGACAATATTTATAAAGTCTGAACTAGTGGAAGTAACATTTAGGACATTGACAGGCACCCACCTATTATTCAATGACTCATTTAAAAACCACTTCATGGTAAATATCCTAGTCTGAATTTTAAGTTTTGTTTCTGCTGTTATAATAAACACAACAATCAAACCAACTTGAGTGGGAAGGGGTTTATTTCAGCTAACACTTCCAGCTCACAGTCTACCACTAGCATCAACCAAGGGAAGAACTTCAAGCAAGATCTGAATCAGAGACCTTAGAGGATCAATGATTACTGGATAGTTCACCCTAAGTCACAGTCAGAGACCATTTTATATAACTAGGCCCATCCATACATACTTGAGGCCTAGACCCTCATACATAGATTAGCAATCAAGAAAATGCCTGTGAGTCAATCTGATGGAAACACTGTTTCAAGTGAGACTCCTTCCTTCAACTTATATCTAGTTAAAAACCAATATTAGCCATCACAGCAAGTTATCATGTTTGATTTTTATATTGTACTTTAATGTACTTTTTCTGCATCTATATGTTTATATGTACAAATAATTATAATGTATTACAGTTTACAAAAGTTCAGTATTTAGTTTGGTAACATGGCTTTGTAAACCTACAAGCAGTAGGCTAAGCCATGCAGCTCAAGTATGTGGCAAACTATATCAGCCATGGGAGTGTAGCTACATTCTGGTGTTTGTCTGACAGTGAAATCACCTCACGATACATTGCTCATCATTTAATGATGTGGTTTCATACTCACATAAATGTCTTAAATCAACAATTAGGCTTTTAAAATGTTAAGGGGACAAAATCTGTGTTCTTACCACACACAGGAGATACTGGAAAACTTTTGGAGTTGATGAGTATGATTATTATTATTATGATCATAGTTGATACTTAATGGATACAGTATGTCCCCAAAACATCAGTCATATTTGTTAAGTGTGCACATTTCTGTTTATCAATTGTATATACCTTAGTAAGGATGTTTGGGGAAGAGATGAGACGTAGCTCGTAGCTCTGTGGTAGAACACTTACTTAGTACGTACAAGATTCTAGGACTGATCCTCAGCCCTGTGAAACCTATAAGTTGAGAAGAAAATAAAGGGAGTTGTCTAGGAGTAGAGCAAATAAAGTCAAGAATAATTTAAATTGAATTCTCATTAGATTTTATACATATATATATATATATGTATATGGCTATTGATTGTGAGAAAAATAAGATAATTGAATGCTGAAATACAAAAGCAACATGCATTTTTAAAAGGAGTAATCACAGATATTAGGAATACAAAAACATGACATATAAAAACAATTATCAAAATTATAGAAGAACAGTGACATTTATCCTCATTATATTAGTAAAATGTTAGAAGCAGTTTGCATGTCTGACAATGGAAAAGGAGCAAATTAAACAGATTCAGAAATTTGGTTTTCAGAAAAACCTAATGCAACTACAAGAGAGACTGAGACTTCTCCGTACTGACATGCTTAGGTCAGCCAGAACATTAAGTAAAACGCAAGCTGCAAAGCACTGTGAAAAATATGATCATCTGTAAGCAGTAGTATAAAAATATAAATATTAATATGTTTAAAACACAATGCATCGCTTGTAGCTTGCTGAATAACAAGATGTAGGGGCACGGATGATCTCAAAGAAGAAAACAAAAACACTACAATCACTCTTGGAGAAGTGTGTGGTTTTTATTCTATGGTACTTCTGTATTTCAAAATTATTATCGTATGACTGACTTGCTACTCAAAGAGAAAGAAAGGAGTGCAAAGAATGACAGAAATTGGAAATAATGCCGAAATGGTGCCAGAAGAAAAGGAGGAAGAGAAGAAGAGGTAGGGAAGAGAGGAAAAAAGGGAAGAAGAGCGATTAAAGAAGTAATCCAGGAAAAGAGTAAGGAGAGAGGGAGGGAGGGAAAAAGGAAATAAATTGAAATATATCAAAAATCAGGCAAACAGACTAATGAAATTACCCCAAAAGCAAACTTTGTCCCCTCAGGAACATTCCCATTTTCTGCAGGGAATAACAGATGAACTGCTTGCTGTTTATTCACTTCCATCTCAGCTCCTGGAGCCTCATTTCATTTCAGTACTAATCCCTTAGGCCCAAACTATTCTCTTCCTGCTGGGACGACCCACAGAGAAAGGCTTAGGTAGGCAATTACCTTAGCCAGCTGCAGAAAAGGACTCTGCCAGGCCAGGCAAGGTAAGCAAATCCTATCAAGAGCACAACCATACTGCTCTGCAGTATGATCAAGAAACTGCAAATGCAACAAGCCAGATGCAGAATCCAGCCTAATTCTCCCAAATTCAGGAAGCAACTCGTCATCCCTGGTGATGTAATGTAATGGAGTGAGAGTTTTGAATTGGCTGAGTGTTGCCTAGGAAAGTCAGTGAATGAGGGAGTAAGATAGTGAACTTCTCAGTTCGTTAACCAGACATTCAATACGGTATGCTGTTTTGGTGTGGACTCCTGTTCTGGAAACTTAATGCATTTCTCAAATGAACCTTACACCCCTGTAAAGCCTGCTTTATCTTTCCGTCTTACTGTTTTATTTTTATTTTGAAAGTGTATAGATGCACAGGAAGTTGAAAAGATAGTGCAGAGAGCTCCAACAAAGCCTATGGTTCTCTGTAATAGTTAACATCTTGTACATTACACTATGACACCAGAGTCAAAACTTTGATGCTACAGTGTATGAGTCTATCAGATTGTCATTTGAGTGAACTCATACAAGCAACATACAGATCAATATACAGGGTATTCCATCACGGATCTTGTGTTTTATACAAACTATTCTCTTCTAATCATAGACATATCACCTCTTCCTATTTGTATTTCTAAGTCCCACTAATCACTAACTTATTCCTTATCTCTACAATTTTGCCATTTTTATAATGTTATGAAACAGAAATTATACAATATGTGAACTGTGCATATTGGAAATAAGCTTTTTCATTGGCTCAGCAAAGAGGCATTGAAGTTTATACAAATTGCTTCATTTACCAACAGTGCAATCATTCTTTTTAAGTACTATTCCACACTATGGTTATTCAGTGTTTGCTTCACCAGATTATCTATTATTGAGCATTTGGGTTAGTGGGATCCATTACAAGTGCATATTATGACAACTTCTTTACCTGTTTTTTCTGTGGAGTAAGTCTTGTGCAAAACAAACCAGAAAAACACAAGCAGTGCCATGTGGTCATCATACATTTAGAATTCCAGAAAACTACAAAACTTTTCTTCAGGTGATTTACCGTGGTGCAGTCCCACCAACAGTTCTGAGATATTTAGTAATTGTACATTGTTCTTGGTATTTGGTATTGTATTATTTTTTGTTTTGGCAATCATAATATGTATTAACACCATACAATATTGTTGTTAATATGATGATTTTATCATATTCATTATTTGTGGGTCCATAATAGGAAATTGGAAATACTCCAGTTGTTTATTTATGATTCATAATGAAGTCTAGTGGAATACTTGTTTATGTATCTTACTAATTTTCTAACTTAATTTTTCAAAGCTTTAAGTTTGAGAGTTCCCTAATGTGAAGTCTAGCATTGTATATGTCTATTACAAAATCTTCCTTAGACGATAGCATGCTTTTTCCTTCTCTGAACCAGATCTTTGGGCCAAAATGTGAATTTTTATAAATATTCAATGTGTTTGCTTATTTTAATGAATTTTGCTTTTAAAGTCATGAACTTTAAAAACTAAAGAACTCTTCATTGAGCCCTGGGACATGCTTTCTGTCCTCTGTTCCTCTCTAGAATTCTTGTGATTTTAATTTTGCATATAAATTATTGCATATATATTATATATATATGTACTATTTGGGTTAAATAATTGTACATAGCATAATATTTGCATTGATTTCATCACATTTCCCATGGACTGCTAGATATTCCAAAGTCTTCTGTTAAAATGAACAAACACTATTCTCTGCAGCTTTGTTCAAGTTAGGCAGGCTGAACCTATGAATATCTATTCTTTAGTTCTCTACTCTGCTTTATATATGTGTCTATCTTTCCACCGACATTAACACTGGCACTATGGCTAGAATACAGGTATTCATATCAAGTGGATTGATCTGCATATGCCACTTTCTCAGAATTACTTTAGCTATTCTAACAACTTTTCCATTCCACACACATCTTAAAATATCCTGGTCTATGTTTCAAAAAGAATCTTGCACGACTTGATGTAAATTATGTTATACTTGTGTCTCAGTATGGTGTTTTGTTTCATTGAGTTCCTAACATGTGAATGTGCCTTGTCTCTATATTTAGGCCTTTTAGGGTTTTTTTTTTTCACCAATTTTTTTCTATCTTCAGCATCCCAAAACTACACAAATAAATACAAATTATGTATTTCATTTGTGGGTTATTTTAAATTATATACACAGTTTTAAGTACTGAGATTAGACTAGATTGGCTTTATTTAAAATATTTTGATAACGGCCCGTTTTCTTATTATATTCTATTGGGAAATGTCTCCACCACATACACAAAAGAAATAATTCATATTGGGTCTATTCTTTCCTGACTCATATGATTTATCTGTTGAATGGGGGGAAGACTGCTCTTAGCTCTCGAATGTGTGTCTGTAATTTTATATCTTTTACTAGGACACACAATGACCAAAACCGAAGTGGCAAACAGCACCACCCTACCTACAGAGCTCTTTATATTTTATTCTTTTATTGAAAGTACATTTTTTTTCACACACTTTCTGATTATGGTTTCCTCTTCTTCTACTCCTCCCAAGTTCTTCCCACCTCCCACAATCTGAACTATAGTGTAATTTAAATGGACCTATTCTAGATCTCCCTGGTCATTGCTTTTCCTCGCAAGGAACAATCTGCTTTGAAGGGCTCCATTTTGCTTATTTTCTGACACATTTGGATGAGAAAATAATTTCCTAGAATTTACTCATTTCAGCCCTCATTAAACTAGAACTGAAGGGATCATTGTCTTCCTCATTCATTTTCTATGTCCTATAATGCTTCTTTCTCAAGGAATGTACCAGAGAAGCCAATGAACACTGACATACACTTCCACATTCTATTGCTGATGGTAAGTTGTTCCTGACCACTTTCTCTGTGATGACACAAAACTTATTAGAGTTACTGATTAAAAAAAAATAATGCGGTGCTCTACTGATGTTCTGGGGGCATGGGATTTTTTTTTCTATAGGTCACATTGTGACATATCACATATATACAAAAATGAACAAAATGACAAAGCAAAAAGTTGTGATGTAATTTAATAGTTAACTTTTAGTAGCCTGGGGTTGTGAATATTGCTCAAGGGTAAAGTGTTTGCCTTGAGTATGTAGCCCTGAGTTCAAAACTGCACAGTGCCAAAAGTCTCTTTGACTTATCAAACACAAGAAGATACAAGACCAGCTGCAGGGAAAGCTTAGAGCATCAGCTAGACTTAGGCTGCTGAATCCTCCAGAGGTGGTAAGAGGGTTTAAAGGAAGTTTAAGGGTCATGGCACTGAATCACAGAGTTTGAAATTTCACACTATATTTCTTTCTTAAAAAGCTCATATTGGCTCTATACTTTCCAGATCAACAGAGGAAAACAAAAGTTGTTACTATTTAAAATAAGATATCATAAGTGCTAAACTGTTGCCACACGATTTTTTAATAACACAGACTTAAAAGGGAAATGCCATGGGAAGTGCCAGTTTATCTATCTTAGAAGATATCCATTTGTGAAGCAGACTCTTTAGATGATAGTTGGCAAAAAGATAACATTAAATCATTGTGATAAAAATTATAAAAAAATGTGGAGTGTATGTATCAGAACCTTTTCCTTGCATAGATTCATTCTAATAGCAGAATTCAATTGATTAAAAGAGGAAATGAATAAGGAAAGCTATAAATTATTTTAAAAGAAAAAATTAAATTTTGATATAAATGTATGTAAACATAAAAACTTATTACATGAGAAAGCTATGTCAACCTAGATTTTTTTTTTTTAGATTTATACATTAAAAGCCAGCATTCTTCTATCAAATATGTTTTATTTCAAAATGAACTCCTGGCTCAAATACATAGATGATGTAATAGCCTCTTATCCTAGATACAGATCAAAATTGCTCATATTTATCATGAACACCTAGGTCAAAAAATTAATGTGAGTGACTAAGAGCCCAGCTTTTAAGAGTGCTTGCTACTCTTGCAGAGGACCTGGGTTAGGTTCTCAGCATGCATGGGTCTGCACACAACTGTCTATGACTTATGACTCCAGTAGAGGATTCTAGCACCTTCTTTGGGTGTCAGTGAGCACTTGTATGCATGTGATGTGCATATATATAAAGTAATGTGAAAAATCAGAATCCTTTAACTTTATGAAGTCCTAATTTTTCCCTCTTGTCTAAGTTTCCTTCAGACTCTTGTTAATCATGATACCAAGAAATGCCACCAAAGTCACTGACTTCTGTCTTCTGGGATTTGGAGTCCAGCAAAATACTCAGAGTATCCTCTTCGTTGTATTTCTTGTGATCTATGTAACATCCATAGTGGGCAACACTGGGATGATCCTCCTCATCAACACCAACTCCAGACTTCAGACTCCCATGTACTTCTTCCTACAAAACCTGGCTATTGTTGATATCTGCTACACATCTGCCATCACTCCCAAGATGCTACAGAGCTTCATGGTAGAAGACTGTTCCATATCATATACAGGATGTGTAATACAGCTGTTGGTCTATGCCACATTTGCAACCATTGACAGTTACCTCCTAGCTGTTATGGCAGTGGACCGGTATATGGCAATCTGTAAGCCCCTTCGCTATCCCATAATTATGTTTCGACAAGTCTGCATACAACTGGTAGCTTTCTTATCTCATAGGATCAATAAATTCCTCTGTGCACACAGGATTTACATTCTCACTGTCTTATTGTAATTCTAAAAATATCAATCACTTTTTCTGTGATGTTGTCCCAATCATCAGTCTTTCATGCTCCAACATTGATATTAATATCATGCTACTTATTGTTTTTGTTGGATTTAACTTGACATTCAATGTGTTGGTCATTATCTTCTCCTACATATACATCATGGCCGCCATCTTAAAGATGTCCTCTACTGCAGGGAGAAAGAAAACCTTCTCCACGTGTGCCTCCCACCTGACAGCAGTCACCATTTTCTATGGAACCCTTGCTTACATGTACTTACAGCCTCATTCAGACAATTCTGAGGAGAATATGAAAGTGGCCTCTGTGTTCTATGGCATTGTGATTCCCATGCTGAACCCTCTGATCTATAGCTTGAGAAACAAGGAAGTCAAAGAGGGTTTTAAAGCAATGAGCAGAAGGATCTTAAGATTGAGATCAAATCCTTGATATAGGGTCCATCAAAGTGTCTCATGGACATGTGTTTCCACAATGTAATAATTCTGCAACTGAATGTTGGGGTTGGCCTGGTGCTCTTATGTTATGTATTCAAATGCTAAATTTTGTACCCTTTGATCTGGTGGCCCCAAAAGCAAATTCTCATGTACATCAGCTTTTGTTGTGCAAACCTAGCTCCCCAAGTTAATTGGTCAATAAAAAGTTAAAGCCTGTGATTAGGCATAGAGATAGGCAGGATTTCCTGGGAGGGAGAAAGAAACTCTGGGAAAAAGAAAGAGGAAAGTCTTTTTACCCAGAGACATGAGGGGAGAGAGACATGCCTGAGGACCTGGAAGGCATAGCTAGTCATGTTGCTGAATGGTGATAGATGGTAGAGTTAACATAACTAAGCTAGCTGAGAGTCTTCCCACCCAGGCCTAAGCATTGAAATATTAATAAGGTCTCTGTGTGGTTATTTGGAGTACTAGCTGGTTAAAGAATAACTGCCACCTTATTCATTTCCAGTATGAATTAATATTTACAGAGTATCAATAGTCATTTTTACAACTAAAAGCATGGTCCGCTATGAACCAGTACTACATATATCAATATCCTAAGACCTATTCCTAAAACTGATTATTTTTTTTTACTGATTATGACACGAAAAGATACATAATTTCAGTTTATCTGGATTTGTTAACATTTAAAAATATATTTTAAGTAAAATGAATTAATCACATTCTTCTTTCCCTTTTGTACTCCAACTCCTCCCAGAGAGCCCCACTTCAATACCTGCCATACCTTTCTTTTTTTTTTTTAATTTTGTCATATTCTTTAAAATTTATAAAATATTGTAACAATAAAAATGAGTATTATAGATTTTCTCTCTGGTGAGTTTCTGAGACCGGAGCAGCCAGCTGGGAGGCATAGGCCCCACGACTCCCAGGGGAGCCACAGGGCGGCAGGGACAGGATCCTCTCAGCTTCTGAGTGACAGAGGAGGATCAGCATCCTTCTCTGCCCCTTCCCTGCAAGTGGAGGGCCTACCTCCAGGGAACACCTTAAGCCAGAGACTCGGGCAAGAGCCACCATTCTCTCTCTGGTGAGTTTCTGAGACCAGAGCAGCCAGCTGGGAGGCACAGGACCCACGACTCCCAGGGGAGCCGCAGGGTGGAAGGGACAGGATCCTCTCAGCTTCTGAGTGACAGAGGAGGATCAGCATCCTTCTCTGCCCCTTCCCTGCAAGTGGAGGGCCTACCTCCAGAGAGTGCCTTAACCCAGAGACTCAGGCGAGAGCCACCATTCTCTCTCTGGTGAGTTTCTAAGACCAGAGCAGCCAGCTTGGAGGAACAGGCCCCACAAGTCTCAGGGGACTTGCAGGGCGGCAGGGACAGGACAAGCTCTAGTGAGAGACACTAAGAACATCTAACACCAAAAAGCAAAAGATGGCAAAAGGCAAACGCAAGAATCCTACCAACAAAAACGAAGACTACTTGGCTCTATCAGAACCTAGTACTCCCACCGCAGAAGTCCTGGATATCCCAAAACACTGGAAAAGCAAGAATTGGATCTAAAATCATATCTCACAATGCTG
>NW_022196897.1:71905308-71920536 GCF_008632895.1 Mastomys coucha | reverse complement strand
CTCAGAGCTCCCAGGGTCTCAACCACCAACCAAGGACCGCACATGGAAGGGTCTGATTGTTCTGGTAGTATGTGTATAGTAAAGGATTGCAATTTGATCACCAATAGGAGGAAAGGAGCTCGGCCCTGTGAAAGTTCTGTGCCCCAGTGTAGGAGAATGCCAGGGCCAATAAGTGGGAGAGGGTGGGGTGGCAGGCATGGGGAGTGGGGAGGCAACAAGGATTTGTTTTTGTTGTTTTTGTTTGTTTCTTTGTCTTTTGGAGGGGAAACTGGGAATGGAGAAATTTACATGTAAATAAAGAAAATATCTAATAATAATAAAAAAATATACCATACCTTATACATATATTAAAAGTTATCCAGAATAAAGTTAACAAAGAAGAAATATGGCAGTACATATGAAAAAATGAGTATTATAAAATTGTTTGATATAATACAAAAATCAATTGAACAGTCTTATGTATATGCTTGTCTACAACTCTGAAAGTACATACATTTTTCTCAATATAAATTTTAAATAACTCCAAACATATTAACTGTATGTTTCAAAATAATACATCACTACTACTTTTTTTAAATGAACATAAATAGATAGCCTTTTGTTTGCTTGTTTGTTTTGTTTTTAGTAGGGCTTAAAAATGTTGGCTCTTACTGTGGTACAAGCCCAAAATAAGAACAATTTTTAGACATTGGATTTAATTGTAATAAGGCTGTACTTCAATGACCCTCACATCACCAAAGGATTTTACCTCCAAAGTAGCTAATCTGAAAGTTAACTGTTTTGTAGCACCAAGGAATGACTTGTAGGCATGATTTTTGGATACAGACTTCCTGCTATAGTCAAAACTATTTAACTTGACTGTCTTCATTCTCAGCCTATAGGGATCAGGTTACATTCATTTAAGAAATGGCATGTGTATTAAAATGGTCTATCCATAAAGTCATTCACCAATTATTTCAATGAACAATAGTTCTGCTTGGAGGGTGGCTCAGACATTAGGTGAGGATAAGAATCTGGTTCATTGGCTGTGATAATTTGGAAAAGCATTCATCTCAGAGAAAGAGTAACTTATAAAGTCCTCTTCTTCAAACTTGATACAAGAGTTACAAACATCAAGCAAACTATTCAGTCTCACTCACTATTGTTCTATTACAAGCCACCTCCCAAGCTAATTGTCTATGTTTCTTTTGGCTGTATAAATACTTTTGAATATGTAAGCTGTTCTGAAAACCACAGTTTGGTATAAAAACATCAAATAAACAATCCTACTAAAAGATAGGCTGAGATAGGAGAAGTATGATTTCAAGGACATTATGTAGCCATAACAACAAGACACTGTCACATACAAACAAGCAGAAAGTGGATATGGATTGTACAATATTGGACCTATTTCTCCAATTACCAAATTAGAGAGACCACTGCATGACAGCCAACAAAGTTCTAATTCCTCATATTTTTGAATTTCAAAAAACTAATTTTTGATTTAATGTCATTCAGAAATCATCTTATATTTCTCAGGAGAACATTATTTGAAATTTTAAGAAATATACATAAAACTTTAAAAATATTGTTTCACATATTTTAATGGACAGAGAAATCATCTGATTCTATATAATCAATATTAATATTAAAATCTTCCTAAATCTTTTACAAGAGTCCATCATAAATTTAATTCTACTTGCTACAGAAGTCTACATAAATATGTGTATTATTTAATATTATCTTACAGTTCAGGTAATGTTTTCTACCCAATACATCTCACATGTATTATATTCTTAGCACATCAGAGCAATTATTTATGTCAATAATTATCCCCTTTATTCTTATTCCATCTTTTTCTTCCCCTAGGGAGAAAAGCTCCTAAAAGTATTCTCTACTCTTCTACATAAAATACATACAGTTGTAAATGTCTAGAAACTACTATGAACTTATGAAAATCATGTAAATAATTCTTGTCAACACTAGTAATATCTATAGAAATTCACTGAGGGGTACATAGAAAATTTTGAAGGAGGAAAAGGAAGGAGAAATTATGAAATTATACTAAAATCACAAAAGAAGTATTTTTTAAAGTGCTGGTGGAAAAATGTCTTTCCCTAGAGCTGAATTTAAAAAAAAAACAGAATTTTTTTAGGGTAAAATGAAAGAAGGAACAAACATAATTTTAAAAATAAATACAAATAGTCAATGTGATGTTACAAAGCATTTTTTCCTCTTATTCACACTGGGGACCAAATGGAGACATTTAAATTAAATATTGATCTCTTTTCACTGATTACAGCCACAAGTATTTTATCTCTACACTGGTATCTTCATAAATATAGACCCTTGAATAATATAAAGGGATATTGAACCTGATTCATAACAAGAGATAATAAGCTATTGTTAAAGACAAGCATGAGAGCCGGGCGGTGGTGGCGCACGCCTTTAATCCCAGCACTTGGGAGGCAGAGGCAGGCGGATTTCTGAGTTCGAGGCCAGCCTGGTCTCCAGAGTGAGTTCCAGGACAGCCAGGGCTATACAGAGAAACCCTGTCTCAAAAAAACCAAAAAAAAAAAAGCATGAGAAAGAATTGTCCTCTCTAGAAATAAAGTATCACTAAATAAAAGGCCTTATACAGAAAAAAAAAATCACTAGTCAAAAATGACTAGCTAGGGGCAAAAGGGGGCTGTAACGGTGGTTCAGCAGTTAGGTGCACTTGCTCCTACGGAGCAGAGTTCAGATCCTTGTACTTTCATGACAAGCTGGGAGTCCTACATAACCTGTATTTCCAGCTGTAAGGCATCGGATACACCATTTTATCCTCTACTCACTCACAGATACATGCATCTTCACACACACATATACACACATACACACACACAATCACTGCAAACACACAATCATGCAAGCACATGAACAAACAATTTTAAAATGACTAACTGTAAAAAAATAATAAGGAGGAAGAGAAGGAGTGGAAGGGGACGAGAGAAGTTAATAGGGAGCAAACATAATCAAAATATAATCTATGCTTATATAAAATTATCATCATGAAATCCTTTATTATGATTAACATGTGCTAATTTTTATAATCACTAATGATTATTGTTTATCCAATTCCTAGTAAGCCCTGGAGACCTCAGATTGTCAAGAGAGTATAGATCCCTTAGGCCTCCGGTATAAACTCCTTGATGAGGAAGAAACATAGAAGCTTTAGTTGACAGCCACCTCAACCAACTGCAGAGAGAAAATCTGGAAGCAACGTGTAAGTAAAACGACAAAGACCAAAAAAAAATGTCATGTTTTTCTACATCAGCTGTGATCACTGCAGTGTGAACAGGAAGCAATGGCACAGAGGCAGAGTCCCAGCATGGCTCACCGAAGCCCAGAGGATGCACTCCATCACTAGTGAAGTGGTTTGTTTTCATCCGGCTGAGCACTTCCTAGGAAAGAAGGTAAAAGAAACATAATTGAGTCACCTAATCACTGTTTGGCATATGCTATCACAGCCATTTGGGTGAGCTCACTCAGTGCCTGTCCTATGCTGAGAAGTTGGCATGGATTTGCTTGTTTGATGCTTGCATTACTGCACAGCTGGCTCTATGCTTTTCTACCAACTCTTTTCAGGTTTTAAATACTCCTAGATTCACAGGCTAATTTAAAGATAATTCAGAAAATTCCACCCATACCTTTGTCTGATTCTCCCTCAAGGATTTCATTCTGCATAATAACCCGAGGCTTGCATAATAACCCACAGCTTTGATATTGGCACAGTGTCCATATGGTTATATGGCATTTTCTCACTTCTTTAGATGGATTTCCATAACCTTCGTGTTTAGGCAAGATATCAAATATCCAACAGAGATCTCTTACATCTGCCACTTAAAAACACACTACCCCCACCACCTACTAATTCTAATTCAAGTCCATCACTAGTCTTCTTTATCTAAAAACCTTGCCATCTTGATGACATAAATGAAATCATATACTATATGACCTTTGCAAATTAGATATTGCCATGGAGAGTCACCAATTGTCCATGTTTCTTTCTCTTTAATTGTAAGTGCTGTTTCACGGTGTAATATAATGAGATTTGTTTAACCAACAGTTTGCTAAAAAACATTTTAGCTGTTGACACTTTTAAATTATTGCCAATGAAGCTTTTTTGAAAATTTTTGCACATTTTGACATAAGCATAAGTTTTGTGTAAGCAAAATTAGCTATGAGTACAAGGACTGGACTGTATGTCTGGATTCCTTAAGTACTTCCAAGTTATTTTGTAAAATAGTTATTGCCCCAGGCCGGTCAGTCTGGGCCTCCCTCAACCCGCGGGAGAACAGGGTCCTAGTCAGGTTGACAAGGCATAGGCGAAGAAATAATGGCAGAGACGACACATGGAAGTGCAAGATCTGAATGTATTTCTCAAAAATGGCATCAGACTTTTACAGTCATTACAAGAGAGAAATAAAAAAAATCTGGCAGCTCAGTGGTGGAGGTACATCTGAGGCCATCTAAAATACACTGGATCTAGAACAGTAGCCATCTCCTCTGGACTGGTGCAGCACCCTAGGGCTCCGAGCACGCTCGGGCCCACATGGGCCAGGCCAGAGTCCCAGGGGGCTGCGGGTGCGCCAGCCAGGAGGGTAGAGGCTCAAAGCTCGAATCTCAAGTCTTGAATGCTGACTGCTGCACACTGTCACACATACACACACACACACACACACACACACACACACACTTGGCTCAAGTTCCCACCCATCCTTAGTAAAAGGCCCACTATGCTAATCTTCTGGGCTAGTAGAGACTTGTCTCTTTCTTGCTAATTCCTAGGAGTGGTTCAGCTGCAGTACTTGACTGAGAATGAGGATTCTACTTGACCTTGCCCTGGGATAAGTCTCCCATTCTGTAAACTTCAATGCCCTACCCACAATGCCGAAGGCAACTAGTCTGGATGGGTAATATTCTTTACAAAATTCCAAGTCAGGGTTTGGCTAAGATGTTGGAACATTGGTAAAGGTCAGAGAGCAATGTCCAATTTTGTCTAGCTATTAATAAATCCTATCTTGGTGGCCACCTAGCACTCAAGTTCACAAGGACATATCTGGGCTACCTCTGAGTTAGGGGATGCCACGAATGAACTCCAAGAGACTGACTTCTTTTGAAGTTTTTTTCGCCTCTGGTCTGTGGCCAAGCTTTTGGGCTCATCACAAGACTTCATTGGAGTGGGCATGGCAAGATATAACATTTTACATGCTCACAACAATCTATAAAAGACCCATAGCTCCAAGTCTTTCCAGCTTTACTTTTACCACTGTTTTTACATTAGTAATGATGATGGCTGAGCAGCAATAGCTCATCATGCTTGGGATGGTAATATCCCATCATGTTGATAATTTTCATCTTCTTAATAGCTAATAAAGCCTGAGTAGTTTTCATGTATTCATACATATATTCCCCTGGTGAAACAGTATTTTCATATAGTTTTCCAATTTTCTAATTTGATTTTTCTTTTATTCTTTGTGTGGTAGTTGTTTATTTGATTTAGATATAAAACCTTTTTCATCAACTCTGCATTAAGGTTTTTATTTTCTTAACCAAGTTTTTAACAAAGTAAAACTTTACATTTTGAGAGTTCAGTATACTTGTTTATTTTCATCTATATTTTACTTTGCACATCATGGAAAAGAATTCTTCACTAGCTGCAGGACACAAAACTTTCCCTACTTTTATAAAGTTTCATGACTATTTGTGGATTTAAACACATTGTGTATTTTGAGTTATTTTTATATAATATGTTGTTTGAATTGAGCAAATATCATCATACTATGATAGTCAAATAATCTAGCAGTATCATTTTTTTCAATGATTTTTTTCATCATAATTAAAAACTAATGGATGCACCTGTGTTCAGTTTTCTCTTGGGGGCCCTAATGTGCTTTCATTGTGTGCCTGTCCTTCCAATATTGGAGTGTTCATTAGCATAGTGGCATCTTTTTAAAAAGTCCTGAGAGCAAGTGGAGTGCTACATGCATGTTTTCTTCATTTTGTATTCCTTGATTGAGAATTTCGTGCAAAGTATTTTTAACATTTTACTTCTCACTCAACTCCTCCAAAATCCATACCTCTTTTCTTACGAACCTTGCCCCCACACACATATACACCTTATAAAACTTATTAACTCCAGTTTGTGTTACTCAAATATTTTGGATGTATAGTCATCCTCTGGAGCATGTCAACATACTAGGGGCCACACCCATTAAGAAAACTGGCTCTCCCTCTCTCAGCAGCCATCAATTTACCAATAGCTCTTCAACTAAGAGTTCACTTCATGCCCACCTCTTGTGTCCATGCTGGGATTGTGTCTGGCTTAAGCTATCCCAGGTCTTTTGCTTGTGTATCATAACTGTTATTAGTTCACATGTGGAACTGTTATGTTTTGCCTAAAAACAGTTTCTTTATTATCATCCACTGCCTCTGGCTCTTACACCCTTTTTGCCCTCTTCTTCTTGATGATCCCTGAGCCATAGAAGGAGAGGTCATTGTAGAGATGTGTTATTTAGGGCTGAGAGTTCTATAATCTCTCATTCTCTGACCCTTGACAATTTGAGAGTCTCTATCTTAATAGCCATCCACTGAACATGTTTTCAAATAAACAAGTCACTTTACCCAGTGGTATGCAATTTCACTTAGTTTAGAAGGATTAGTGTTAATTCATCACACATGCATATGCTCAGTAGATTGATCAATGGCAAGGTTTTGTGGCTGCAATGTTTCCAGGAGATTTAATTTGATGTTACTTAGGAATTATTTTGTTAATTTGAACCCATGCTGGGTTATATTTCACCCTTGTTGAAAATGACAATTATCTAACCGCTAGAAAAGTTTTTTTCAGAAATAAAAGATTGCTAAATAGCTATCTAAAATGTATACTCATATGTTACAATGGTTTATTGTTTTACTTAAATAACAATGTTACAATTATGTACAAAGGTAAACTTAAATTTGGCTTAGTCAAAATCCTACAGCTAAAACCAGGAATTATTAGCAACTGAAGAATATTCATTCAGATAACTCTCTAAACATATCAATAAATCAATATTAGAGTTGAAAAAAAAAGAAGCTTCTCTGGTAAGAGTATAATGGTAAGTCACTGAGAATTGCTTTAATACTCTATCAACTCTGCAAAATAATTGTAGTAGGTTCTCTACTAGGGCATATAACCCACATAACCATAAATTGACATTATTGACAAGCAGCCACTGGGTTTGGTAACCCAAACAAGTAGGGTCTTGGACATGGGAAGGGGCGGAATTCATACATTTAATTCTCTTTTTTTCTTTGTTTTTTTCAAGACAGGGTTTCTCTGTGTAGCTTTGGCTGTCCTAGAACTGACTCTGTAGACTAGGCTGGCCTCGAACTCAGAAATCCGCCTGTCTCTGCCTCCCAAGTGCTGGGATTAAAGGCATGCGCCACCACCCCAGGCTCACTTAATTCTTTTTTATTAACTGGTTTAGATATTTTAACTAACTTTTCTCTTCAGCATCAATTTTTAAATAATTCTTGAAAATTAATAGGCATGGTCACATCTGTTTAGCAGTTGAGAAGACTGACATTTCATTGCATTGAGTGCTACAACAGTGAGCAGTGTTCCTTTTCGATATTTATTATTTCTCTTATCAATATCTTGTAATTTCCTGTAATAGAAATCTTATGTATATCTTATTATGTTTATGCTCAAATATTTCATTTTTTCACCCACCAATAAAAATATATTTTGTCTCAATTTCCACCAGTCCATTGCCAGTATAAAAATGCTATTGCTATTCACATGGTCACCTTTATTGGGAAATTTCTTCCACTCCTTAATATAGAGCATTGTATTCTTTGTAAGTAGGACAGTGCTGTTTTGTAGTTCCTGAAACGTGTTACTGGGTAGAACTTTCTGAAGTATGATGGATATTAGACCAGGAGTGAGGATATAGTCGCCTTGTTCTTGATCTTAGGAGGTAAGCAGTTAGTCTCTAATCATCAGAGATAATTCCTGTAGTTTTTTTTTTATCATTTAGTAAGAACTAATATTAGGAGAATTTTCCTACATTAGTGAAGAAGTATTGAATTTTTCCAAATGTCTTTATCCAGGAATTTATTTGATGATTTTTCTTATTTCTGCTGTGAATCCATTTGATTACACTGATTGGTTTCCACATCTGAAACCAGAGCAGCCATGGACTAAATCCCACTTGATTGTGTATGTGATTCTGTATGTGTGTCCAAATTAAACTTTTGATTTTTTTTTAAATTATCTTGCTTTCATATTCATGTGAGATTTTGGGGGGTAATTGTCTCTTTTCATGGTATTTATATCTGGCATCAAGGAATAAGTCACTCGGGATAAGTCAAAAACCATCTTTCTATATAATATTTACTTCCCCCTTAATTTTGGAGTATTCTCCAGGAACATGTTTCAGTTACACTTAAGTATTTTGTATGAGTGACTATATGTCTGTGTATGTGAGTGTGTGTGTGTGTATAAGTGTGTGTATGTGTACTTAGAGTATGATTTGTTCATTCATAAGGAATTTCTTTAATTATATAATTATATTGCATACATAAATATATATTTACTATAAATGTTTATAAATTATGCCATATATTATAAGTATAACTATTTTATATATGATATTTTATAGATTAAACATGTTTATTTATAATACACTGTAGAAATATAAATATATAAACATGTTTGAATACATAATTATTTAATTACATAAGTTAGATAGTATTTTGCAGGTATAAAAATCTATTTAATTATATGAATAAAATTCAACTCTGTTGAGTACACTACAGAATGAAAGCACTGCCTATTGTTCAACACTAGCATATATTCTTCAGTAGTTATATTTCTGTCTATTATCTGTAGAAGATGATGATGGTTTGCTGAGTTGTTCAACTCAAAGGGTAATGCTTTTTAATGTTATTTCCTGCGTTTCCCATGGTGTTTCTGTCTGTGTTCTGGCTTGGGGTATCTGGTGACCTGTGTTGAATATTTACACTGTAAGTCACAGAAGCTCTGTTGGAAAACTGATGGCCTGTGAGTTACAGTCAAATTTGTAACTGGTGAACTGCTTTTCAGAGGGCTCTGAATCAATGCTCATAGTTTTAATACTCCTTTGGGTCCTCTCTGGGGAGATCTAGCAATATCAATCCCGGAACATTTTAAGAATTCTACAAGATAAACGTAGTCAATTGTAAGCTTTCTCTATTGCTTGTTTAGGATTTGATCTTCTTGATGCTAATAAATCAGTAATCAACAATGCTGACTCCCATCTTTTCAGGTACAAATGTGTACTGTTGTTACAAAATCAAATATTTATGACTTAATTCAAAAACTTTTATTGTACATTTCATTGAAATAACACCCCTTTAAAATAAGACAGATAGGGACTAGAGAGATGGCTCCATGGTTAAAAGCACTTGTTGCTCTTTCAGAGGGCAAAAGTATGGTTTCCATACCATATATTGTGAATTCACAAATGCATATAACTCAAGTTCCAGGGTTTTTTTGAAACCCTTTTCTGACTTCTGCACGCACATACTCTCTCTCCTCTCTCTCTCTCTCTCTCTCTCTCTCTCTCTCTCTCTCTCTCTCTCTGTCTCTCTCTCTGTCTCTGTCTCTCTCTCTCACACACACACACTAAAATATTTTTTAAAATCTTTAATAAACTACTTACAAAAAAGAAAATCCCTTAAATTCAGTGACATAATCCAACAGAATTACCAGTCACATCGAGCACTATGTTAAAAAAAGTACACAGTAGGGAGGACTACTTTAAACTCACTGTGTTCAGCTGGGCGGTGGTGGCGCATGCCTTTAATCCCAGCACTTGGGAGGCAGAGGCAGGCAGATTTCTGAATTTAAGGTCAGCCTGGTCTATAGAGGTGAGTTCCAGGACAGCCAGGGCCACACACAGAAACCCTGTCTTGAAAAACCAAAAAAAAAAAAGAGAAAAGAAAAGAAAAGAAAAGAAAAGATAAAACAAAATAAACTCACTGTGTTCCCCAGAGCTCACCTTGGAAACATTTCACAAAGTTTCAGTGTTCAGTAATCACCTAAGTTGTACAAAACCACCATGAAGCCACCAAAATTGTAAAGACCTCGTAAATGTCTGCAAAAAAAGTATTTTCTGCTAATTTCAAGAGTTTGAAACACAATTAATAAACTAATAAAAGATAAATGTGTAAAAATTAGATAGACTTCTTAAGACAATCAAAATTTTATTTGTATATTGCCATACACAAATACAAATGCCTGCATAATAGAGTAGAAAAGTATGAGATTTGTGTTTCTTACAATTGTATATTCAAAGTCTACTTTTCCATGAACTATTCTTTACTTTTAAATGAATCTATTATGAAAATACACATGCAAGGCAACAAACTTATTTATTTATGTCTATATTGTAAATATCAAAGTCAAAAATGAAGTGAAAAATAAGAATATTTTTAAATCTGATGAATGATTCTTTCTTATTTTGCTCCTTGTCTCAATCACCCCTTAGACTCTTGGTAGCTATGACACAAGGCAATGGCACTGAAGTCACTGACTTCTATCTTCTGGGATTTGGAGTCCAGCAAAATACTCAGAGTGTCCTCTTTATTGTATTTCTTGTTATTTATGTGATATCCATGGTGGGCAACACTGGGATAATCCTCCTCATCAATACCGACTCCAGACTTCAGACTCCCATGTACTTCTTCCTACAACATCTGGCTTTTGTTGATATCTGTTATACATCTGCCATCACTCCCAAGATGCTGCAGAACTTCATGGTAGAAGATAAATCAATAACTTTTAAGGGATGTATAATACAATTATTTATTTATGCTGTATTTGCAACCAGTGACTGTTACCTCCTTGCTGTTATGGCAGTGGACCGGTATGTGGCAATCTGTAAGCCCCTTCGCTATCCCATAATCATGTCTCGACAACTCTGCATACAATTGGTAGCTCTTTCTTATCTCATGGGATCAATAAATTCCTCTGTACACACAGGATTTACATTTTCACTGTCCTTCTGTAAGTCAAAAATCAATCACTTTTTCTGCGACATTCCCCCAATTGTCACTCTTTCATGCTACAACAATGACACTAATTTCATGCTAATTTTGATTTTTGTTGGATTTAACCTGACATTCACTGTGTCAGTTGTTATCTTATCCTACATATATATCATGGCTGCCATCCTAAAGATGTCCTCTACTGCAGGGAGAAAGAAAACCTTCTCCACGTGTGCCTCCCACCTGACAGCAGTCACCATTTTCTATGGAACCCTTGCATATATGTATTTACAGCCTCATTCGGACAATTCTGAGGAGAATATGAAAGTGGCCTCTGTGTTTTATGGCATTGTGATTCCCATGCTGAACCCTCTGATCTATAGCTTGAGAAACAAGGAGGTCAAAGATGCTATAAAAGCCACAGGGAAAAAGTTCCTTAAATTGGATTTAAATTATTAAAATTCAGTATATCATATTACTCAGTAGACTACTGTTCATCTAGAATGTCCACAAACCATCACTGTAATTCTGAAACGGAAAATATTGATCTTTGAAATCACGACCAGAGACTCTTTCATCCCTAGAATATTTGAATACATCTCATACTTCTGATGAGAAGTATATTCAGAGATTATTCTAATATCAAGGAGTGAATGTATATCTGAAAAAAAACTTATTTCAAATGTACTTAAGTCATAGAAAATAACTACCTGTACATAAAAGCTTATGTCAAATGTATTTAAGTACATAGAAAATCTGTACTTGTACACTGTCATTATCAAAATTAATGGACATTATATACCCATTCTATAAATAGTTCTGTAAATTATCTACATTGTGAGTTCTGTTCAAATTATTGCAAATAATCTTGATGTTAAATAAATTTTCCTTTATATAAAACATCTTTTTAACCAAACTATCATTTTTGCTCTATACTTACACATTTATTACTTTCCTTGGTATTTGAAAGTTCCTATTTATGTTGTTGATAACCCTCTTAATTTAATTGCCCTCATTCTTTGGGAAAGGAACTACTGGGAGCATATCCTATTTGTCTCCAATAGAGATAATTTTCAAATGAAGTCATCTAAAAACTTACTAGTAAACATCCACTTTAAAAGGCATATAAATCTCTTTTGTTTATATAAGTTACTAAGAACTATAGAAACTTGATGGGAATTCCAGTGGAACCAAAGAACCCTTTAGTCAAAAATCAATCATTAGCAGAAAAGCTGTAGTAGCAGAAAAGCTGTAGTACCATATTGTACCTCATATCAGTGATCTGAATGTATGTAGGAAAAAACCACTTCAAAGCAGTATTCACTCAAAGTAAATTGTTTTTCAGGAGGCACCTTGATGGAACTATATGCTATGCCTGCCATAGACACATTTACAAAATTCTAGCCCCTTAATATTTGTTAAGACAAAATATTCATTACTATACCCTCCATGTTTATTTCTTTTCAGGAATTTACTAGTTGTGCATTAATCTAGTTTTTAAAATTTTATGTGTATGAGTATTTTTGCCTTAATTTGTGTCTGTGCACCACTGGCATGTCTGTTGCCTATAGATGCCAAGAGAGAGCTTCAGATCCCCTGAAACTAGCACTGTGGGTACTTATGAATTATAATGTCAGTGCTAAAAAGCAAACCCCAGGATCTCTGGAAAAACAATCAGTGCTCCAAACTGCTTAACCATCTTATCACCCCCTTTATATAGTTGTTTCAAAATCAATATATCAAGCATGCACACAGATGAATTGAATATGTCCATTGAGATAGACTATGTAGTACCTAGACCTCACCTACAACAAACTCATGATGGCAGATCATGATTTATGAGTTCCAACAAAAATTCCTGAGTATTACTATAGATGCTCGAGTCTTCACTCAGAATTGGAAAAGAGAGCTTGAGTGATCATTCAATAAAGTCTTTGAGTTGTAAGCAAAAGAACCTGACTTTTAATTCCAGAACTCACTTGAGAAGCAAAAGCCCTCCTGCCCTTTGGGTACCACCCCTCCTTATGGCACTCAGGTGAGTTTCAAGAAATTATTCTTAAAAAAAAAATTTTTTCCAACTATAAATCTGAGAAACTGTTCATTGTATGCTTTCAAAAGAACAAATGCTGGGAAAAATAGAAGAGGCAGAACTGCCTGGAGTAGGCTCTTGAACCATCCAACCTGTCCAGAAGAAACTCCTAGATCTAGTAAGCTACGTGGAAATTGTACAGAAAGCTCCAGGTATGCAGTTTTTGTGAGTTGTCACACAGGATGTTGTGGTGCTGCTGCCGCCTTTGAGTAGTCCTGCTTTAGTAAGTATTCCCTCACTCATTAACAACACCAATCAAGTTTTCAGTTTACACAAAAACAGAAATGTAAATACACAAGTACACACATGCACACCACAGAAACACACACACACACACACACACACACACACACAAATGCAGTGGTAGGAATGACATTCATACTGCAATTCCTCCTCTGGAATAATAGGAATATAAAGAAGAAACAGGCAATGGACCTCCAAAAAATTATTGAATCAGGGAAGTTAGCTCTGGTATCCTAAGTCTGGGGAATAAATTCCTTTGACCCCATATACTGCCCTCTAAATCCTCTAAGGGGTAAAACTCTTCCTTTCAAACTCACATTGAGACATTCTTCATGAATATCATTGCCATCATTTTTCTACCAATCCATGGTTTCTTAAGCTCCAAGAATAAATAAAATTTTCCATATCTCTATCAGTCCTGGTGTGAATCATTTTACTTTTTCAAGCAGCACCTCAAAATTCCATCCAGCATCTATTCACTACCCACATCCAAAGCCGCTTTCCTATTTTTAAATAATTGAAACAGATGTCCTTCACTCTGTGTAAAAATTTCAGTCTCAGAGAGTCTGGGCTGCTATAACAAGCTACTATAGCCTAGGTTGTTTCTAAGCAACTGAAATTTGTTCTTCACAGATCTGGAGAGTAAAAGCCTGAAATTAGGACATCAACTTGTTTAGGTTCTGGCACGGGTTCACTTCTGAGATGCAGACTGAAAATTTCCGATGGTAACTTCACCAACAAAGGAAGAGAAGAGAGGGGAATAGAGTTTTGTTTTATTTTGTTTGGTTTTATGTAGTTTAAAAGGACATAGTCCTCATTCATTAGGGTCCCAATCTTACAACTTTATGTACACTCAATAACCCCATTTTCTTATTTATTTATTTATTTATTTATCATCCTGATCACAGTCCTGCTCCCCATCTCTCCTCTCCTCCCAGTACCACCCTTAGAAATTCTTCCTCCCTTCATTATTCCCTCCCCTTCTCCTCAGAGAAGCAGAACCCCCTCCACTCCCTTGTCCTACCCTGGGACATCCAGTTGCAGGAGGCCTAAGCACATCCTCTCCCACTGAAGCCCAACAAGGTAGTCCAGTTAGGGGAAGGGGATCCAGTGGCAGGAAACAGTCTGAAATA
This sequence comes from Mastomys coucha, assembly GCF_008632895.1. Classification (NCBI taxonomy): domain Eukaryota; kingdom Metazoa; phylum Chordata; class Mammalia; order Rodentia; family Muridae; genus Mastomys; species Mastomys coucha. The sequence continues at coordinate 71,906,034 of NW_022196897.1, read as the reverse complement.
GCCCCAACTCCAATTGTAAGAGGACCCACATGAAGTCCAAGCTACACATCTGCTACAAACATGTAGCGGGCCAAGGTCCAGCCACAACATGTTCTTCAGTTAATGGTCCCGTCCCCCTGGTCCCCCATGGACCCAGGTTAGTTGACTCTGTAGGTCTTCTTGTAGTGCCCTTGACCCCCACAGCTCACTCAAATTCTACACCCCACTCTTTCACAAGATTCCTTGATCTAGTAAGCTATATCCAAGTTGTTCAGAGAGCTCCAGGGAAGCAGATTTTGTGAGCTGTCACCCTCAGATACTGTTTTCCTTATTACTTTTATTTCCATTTTCATGTCTTAAATGGTTTTTATTCATTTCCCTCACCTGTTTAATTGTATTTTCCTGTGTTTCTTTAAGGGATTTATTAGTTTCATCTTTAAAGGCCTCTATTGGATGATTGTATTTTCCTGTAATTTTTTGAGATATTTATTTGTTTCTTCTTTAAAAGCATCTATCAGCTTGGTAAGATTGGATTTAAGGTCATTTTCTTGCTCTTCAGGTGTGTTAGAGTATCCAGGGCTTGCTGTAGTGGGACAGCTGTGCTCTAAAGGTTTCATATTGCCCTAGTTCTTGTAATTTGTGTTCTTATGCTGGTCTTTAGCTATCTGGTTGTCCCTGGATGTTCCTGTTGTAGCAAGTATCCAGAAGGCAAGCCATGAAAATAGGAGCAAAAAAAAAAAAAAAAAA
>NW_022196897.1:71902711-71905271 GCF_008632895.1 Mastomys coucha | reverse complement strand
GAAAAAGAACAAGAACTACAGGCATTACCAACAGAATACAAGAGATTAAATACAAAATCTCAGGCATAGAAGATAAATAAAAAAATTCAAATAAAAAATGAGATATGATAGAAGAAATTGATACATTGGTCAAAGAAAATGCCAAATCTAAAATGTTTCTAACACAAAATATCCAGGAAATTTGGGACGCTATGAAAGACCAAACCTAAGAATAATAGGAATAAAAGAAGATTACTAGCTCAAAAGCCCAGAAAATAAATTAAACAAAATCATAGAAGAAAACTTCCCTAACCTAAAGAAAGAGATGGCTATAAAAGTACAAGAAGCTTATATAACACCAAATAGATTGGACAAGAAAAGAAAAACCTCCCACCACATAATAATCAAACAATAAATTAAAGAGCAAAGAAAGAATATTAAAAGCCACAAGGGAAAAAGGCCAAGTAACATATAAAGGCAGACCTATCAGAATTACACCTGACTTCTCAACAGAGACTCTAGAAGCCAGAATATACTGTCTTGTCAGAATATACTGACCACATATGCCACTATAGACTACCAAAACTTTCAATCATCATAAATGGAGAAACCAAAATATTCCATGACAAAAATAAATTTAAACCCTATTTTTCTACTAATCTATCCCTACAGAGGATACTAGAAGGAAAACTCCAATACAAGGAGGTTAACTACACCTCCAAAAAATAAAACACAAGAAAATAATCATCCTCCCTCTCTCTCTCTCTCTCTCTCTCTCTCTCTCTCTCTCTCTCTCTCTCTCTCTCTCTCTCTCTCCTCTTTCTCTTTCTCGTACCACCAATGTCAAAAAACAGGAGCTAATAATCATTGGTCCTTAATATCACTCCATGCCAATCTGCACCCAGGAGTTAAGGCTGCTCCAGAGCCCTCCTCACACAAATCCCGCCAGGAGAAAGCTGCTCTCCCAGGAGTGCTCTCGTTCCTAAATTCAGAGTTGAGGTGGCCACTTTCAATCCAGTAACTGTCCAATGCAGAACCAGCCAGGAGCATGCAGAGCACAGGAACAGTAGAGCACCTGGGGATCCTTCCAGTCTCCATCTACACCACAGACTTCCTTACCCAAACCCTGCCCAAGGAAGCTGGTTTCAACAGGAGTAATTGGCAGGATTAATGTAGTAAAAAATGGCCATCTTGCAAAACCCAATCTACAGATTCAATGCAATCCCATCAAAATTCTAACTCAATTCTTCACAGAGTTAGAAAGAGCAATTTGCTAATTTATCTGGAAAAACAAAAAGAAAAAGAAAAAAAACCAAGGATAGTGAAAACTATTATTAACAATAAAAGAAATTCTGGGAAATCACCATCCTTAATTTCAAGCTGTATTACAGAGTAATAGCAATTTTAAAAGCTGCATGGTATTGGTACACTGATAGGCAGGTAGATCAATGGAATAGAATTGAAGACCCAGAAATGAACCCACACACCTATGGTCACTTGATCCTTTGTCACTGACAAAGGAGCTAAAACCATCCAGTGGAAAAAAAGACAGCTTTTTGAACAAGGTGTTGGTTCAACTGGCAATCAGCAGGTAGAAGAATGCAAATCGATCCATTCTTATATCTTGTACAAAGCTCAAGTCTAAGTGAATCAAGGACCTCTACATAAAATGAGGTGCACCAAAACCAACAGAAAAGAAAATGGGGAAAATCCTTAAACACATGGGCACATGGAAAATTTTCCTGAACAGAACACCAATAGCTTCTGCTCTAAGATCAAGAATTGACAAATGGGACCTCATAAAATTGCAAAGCTTCTGTAAGGCAAAAGACACTGTCAATAGGACAAAACGGCAACCAACAGATTGGGAAAAGATCTTTGCCAACCCTACATCTGATAGAGGGCTAAAATCTAATATATGCAAAGAGCTCAAGAAGTTAGACTCCAGGGAACCAAACAACCCTATTAAAAAATGGGCCTGAGCTAAACAAAGAATTCTCAACTGAGGAATACCGAATGGTTGAACCTAAATAAATGTTCAACATCTTAAGTCATTATGGAAATGCAAATCAAAACAACCCTGAGATTCTACCTCACACAAGTCAGAATAGCTAAGGTCAAAAACTCAGGTGACAGCAGTTGCTGGCAAGGATGTGGAGGAAGAGAAATACTCCTCCACTTTTGTTGGGATTGTAAGCTGGTACAACCACTCTGGAAAACAGTCTGGTGGTTCCTCAGAAAATTGGACATAGTATTACCTTAGGACCCAGCTATACCACTCCTGAGCATATACCCAAAAGATGCTCCAATATGTAACAAGGACACGTGCTCCACTATGTTCATAGCAGCCTTATTTATAATAGTCAGAAGCTGGAAAGAACCCAGATATCCTTCAACAGAGGAGTGGATAAAGAAAATGTGGTACATTTACACAATGGAGTACTACCAGCTATTTAAAACAATGACTTCATGAAATTCTTAGGCAAATGGAAGGATCTAGAAAATATCATCCTGACAACAAAAGACCCAGGATAGCCAAAACTATTCTCAACAACAAAGGAACCTCTGGTGGAATCACAAT
>NW_022196897.1:71892789-71899675 GCF_008632895.1 Mastomys coucha | reverse complement strand
TAACTGATAAGTTGATATTAGCCCAAAACTTCGGAAAACCCAAGATACAATTCACAGACCACATGAAACTCAAGAAGAAAGAAGACCAAAGTGTGAATACTTCGGTCTGTCTTAAAAGGGGGAACCAAATACCCATGGGGGGAGATACAGAGACAAAGTGTTGAGCAGAAACTGAAGGAAAGGCCATCCAGACACTGTCCCACCTGGCTGTCCATACCATACACAGTCATCAAACCCAGACATTATTGTGGACACCAAGAAATACTTGCTGACAGGAACCTGATATAGGTGTCTCCTGAGAGGCCCTGCCAGAATCTGACAAATACAGAGGTGAGTGCTCGCAGCCAATCAGTGGACTGAGTGCCAGGTCCCCAATGGAGAAGTTAGAGAAATGACTAAAGGAGCTGAAGGAGTTTGCAGCCCCATAGGAGGAACTACAACATGAACCAGCCAGACTCCCTAGAGCTCCCAAAGACTAAACCACCAACCAAAGAGTACAAATGGGGCAACCATGGTTCCCGCTGCATATGTAGCATAAGATGGCCTTGTAGGACATCAATGGGAGGAGAGGCCCTTGGTCCTATGAAGGCTCAATGCCCCAGTGTAGGGGAGTGTAGGCCATCGAAGCAGTAGTTGGGGGGGACACTCTCATAGAAGCAGGGAGTAAGGGGAAGATTTTCAGAGGAGAAACCAGGAAAGGAGATAGCATTTGAAATATAAATAAAGAGAATATCAAAGAGGAAAAAAAAAAAAGACTGAAGGAGCAAGCATGGGGCCTGTAAGGATCTGGACCAGGTAGACTGCATTGCCCAGCTTCAGAGTGAGGGCTCTCGCCTTGCCTTACTGTATTATATTTTGTTTTGTTTGATCTAGTTGTTGTCTCTTGTAGGCCTACTCTTTTCCAGTGGAAGAGGAAGTGGGAGTGTATCTTGGGGAGAGGAAAGGTAGAGGTGGGACTTGGAGGAGTGGAAATTTGCAGTCAAGATTTATTGTATTGGAGGAGTTATTTTTAAGAAGTGCTACAGCATGTGAGAGGTTGGGACAGCTTGCCTGCTCTCACCCTCTTAGGGATGGCTCACCTGTGCTTTTGCCATCAGGCCACCTCTACTGTGCTCTCCAGGTGAGGTGCAGGGGCAGCTCTCCAAGGCTCCACTGGGTGAGGGACAGGGTCACCTAGCTCACCTAAATATCTTGACTTCAGGGCCATTCCTCCTGAAAGGGGTGGTAAGATGGACAAGAAGGGGAGGTCATCACCCTGGCACCCATGTGACCTCTCCTCAGAATAGTGGTAGGGACAGTTCCCCCTCATTCTCACCCTTGAGGTTAATTCACCAGGCTCCCTTCCTCAAGGGTCAGTTCTGTTATGCTATCCAGGTGTATTAGTCAGGCTTCTCTAGAGTCACAGAACTTATGAGTAGTCTCTATATAGTAAAGGAATTTGTTGATGACTTACAGTCTGTAGTCCAACTTCCAACAATGTTCAGCAGCAGCTGTGAATGGGAGTCCAAGGATCTATCAGTTGCTCAGTCCCACAAGACAAGCAGGCGAAGAAGAGAAAGTCAATCTTCCTTCTTCCAATCTCCTTATAAAGGTCTCCAGCAGAAGGTATGGCCCAGGTTAAAGGTGTGAGCCACTATACCTTTAATCCCATGTGACTCTGAACTCTTCCTGTCTTAATCTTTTGGAATTCATAGCCACTATGCTTTGAGTTCTCCATGCCAAGATCCAGGTCAGAAACTTGTATCTCTCAGCACCCAGATTAGGATCAAAGGTGAGTCTTCCAATGCTGGATTGTAGTTCATTCCTGATATTGTCAAGTTCACAAATAAGAATAGCCACTACACCAGGCAAGATGCAGAGCTCATTCTCCCAAGTGCTACAACAGGTAAGAGACAGGGCTAGCTCTCCAAAACTCATGACCCTGTGAGCATCTTTGCTGTCTGCCAAAGGTGATGAGGGGAAGTGGGTGATATCACCTCTGCACTTTCGACAACAAACAGCAGATAAGTAGCAGGGTCAGTTCTCCTCCTCCACAGACAGGACCAACTCCACTGTGCTGCCTGTGTGAGGCACAGGGCCCACTCTTACAAGTGCTGTCAACAGTGCAAACTGGGGCCAGCTCTCAAGAGGGTTACATTTAGTGAGGGATAAGACCAGTTATACACAGCCTCTGGACATTCATGGGGTTCCCAGAGGCTGCCCCAAACAGAGAAATCCCAATGTTCGCTAGTGGTAATATGAGCCAGGGACTAGACAATGACCCCTGCCACTCCACAGCCATGGACCCAGACATGACCCTAAGTGACAGTTTGTTACTTTCCAACCTTGAGTTTCCAGTTCCATCTTTCTTCATAATGCTTAAGCTGCTCCACTTCTCTTTCTCTCCCATCTGACCACCACATATTCACAAATTGGGATGATCCTATCTACACGACTGTCAGGTCCCTAGGCAATGTCCTCCATCTATGTTACAGATCATGGACACAAGCATGTGTCTATGACCCTTCTATGCAATGAGTTTGAGGGCATGTCATTGGGTGGCATGGCAGTACAGAGCTCTCATTCTTTCTTCCTCCTCCTGCACTGCAGCTGCCTGGATTTGATTGCTTTGATTTGACTTGACTTGACTTGACTTGACTTGATGTTTATGAGTCCTAGGCATAAGTCAACTTTGGCCACCAAGCCAGGCATCAAGCTAAGATGAACAAAGGACTGCCATATGCTCTGCCCCTGACTGATAGAAGAATAGTACCACCAACAAGGTATTTCTTTGCCCATTGCAAGAGGCGGGTAAAGTTTTTCTTAATAAACTTCAACTTTGTTTCAAAACAGCAAGGAACAAATAGCATAAAAAAGAATCATCTTTTCTAGAATAACATCTAACGTATTACCATCTCTAGAAGGTTTACATCACTTCAATCAAAAATCACAAATGTTGTTTATCCAATGCCACCTTAGCCCCTGAGATCTAATATTCTCAAGAGAGTCAGTCTCTTAGGCCCCAATAATAAACTCCCTAAAGAGGAAAAAACACTCAAGAGAGACTTGGTAGACAATCAGCCTGCTCCGGCTCCAGTCAGTGAATTGGAGCAACTCTTGTGTAAGTAAAGCAAAGCAATCCCAATTCCATGCTCACCACCAGTTACACATCTCTTCAGTGTGTGAAGGAACTGACAAAGCAAAGGGCCTTTGTCAGAATCCAGCATGGCTCACAAAACCAGGAGGGTGCTTTCCATTACTGGTGATGTAACAGAATGCTTAGGGATTGGAATTTAAATGTTATCTGGGAAATGATATGAGCATGAGAACAAATATGTCCAGTTTAAAAACCAATTGATACTATATGCCTTTAATATATTTAATATATATTTTGAGAGTTCTTTATGTACCTTGGCTATGATTCATTTTTCAACTATGAGTTATGAACATCTTTTCTCCCATATAGTTTACCTTTATATAGACTATTAACTTTGTTTTTAGTTAGTTGGATATTTTCATTAGGCTCTATTTACAAATTTATACCTATTAATCAATCCTGCCCAATTTTTTTCAATTGATACATCTTGTATAATATGATGAAACTTTTATATATAATGTCTAAGAACTGTCCACTATGTTCTCTGACTTCAATATTTTACCTTATATTATTTTACTAAAAAGTAGTAGCTTAGTTGGGTGGTGTGGACATGCCTTTAGTCCCAGTACTTGGGAGTCAGAGGCAGGCAGATCTCTGAGTTCAACACTAGCCTGGCCTACAGAGTGATTTCCAAAGCAACACAAAGAAACAATATCTTGAAAAAAAAACATGTCTCTTATGTTAGCTTTAAATAAGTGATCTATTTTGAGTTCATTTTAATTTATGATATAAATTTTATATTAAGTTGATTTTTACCCTGAAATGATCAAGCAGTCTGGCATCCTACTGAATGGATTTTACATTTTTATAAAAATCAGTGGGCTAGACCTACATGTATTCTTTTCTTGGTTTCCTCTACAATTCATCTGTGTGTTAGCTCACGCACCAATATCACAGTATTTATTGATACAATGCCAGGATAAATCTTGACAACAAGGTTACTACCTCACTACACTTTATTCTTTGGGAAGTCTTGCTTAGATAGTATAACAACTTTTCCCTTCCATATAAACTATAGAATAGTCTTTTCTAAATCTAGAGAAAAATCTGACAGCGAATTATGTCTATTATGTGTCAATTTCAGACACATTAACATCTCATTATACTAAGCTTTTTAGCCCATATAGTTTGTCTATTTATGTAGATCTTTGGTTTGATTCATCAGTGTTTTCTGAGTTTCATCATACTAATCCTACACAGATATGACTACCTTTATACTTAAGTATTCTACTTTAGTGACAATAAAGGAGACTTTAATTTCATCTCCCATCTTCCACTACTAATCTGCAGAGAGCTGATTTCTTCATGGTCATGTTGTGTTCTGAAGATTTGCTGAAATAACTTGTGAACTCTAGAAGATGATGGTAGACTCCTTGGGATCTTCTGTATTGTTTGTGTCATGTACAAATGCACATAGGTGTACGGTTCCTAACATGTATCATTTTGATTCCTCTTTTCCTTCATCTTATTAACTAGAATTTCCATAAACATAAGGAATGGCATTGATGGTGGTGTGTTTATCTAAGAAGGCAAATATTCATATTTGTAGATGTTCTTCATCTACAAATTGAGAATGTCCCTTCTATTCATAGAGATTGCACTTTTTAAAGTCATAATCACATGTTGAATTCTACAAAATGCATCTTCAAAAGTTATCTGAGGGTTTAGGAAGTAGGTTTCTTTTTCATACTACTTGTATCTGGATTTTTTTCTAATTTCTCCAATTATCTTCAATTTTTCTACTGATAAATAAATATCCATTGAATATGTGTACCATAACTCCATAATCCATTTGTCTGTTGATCATCTAGACTGCTTCCATGTAATGTTGTTATGAATATGAGAACAATTAACATGGGTGTCTAAGTGTATCTATGATGACATACACAGCTCTCTAGGTTTATTTTCAGGAATACACTAGATACGTAGTTTAGTACTTCTACTTCATTATTATTTTTGAGAAACTATAATTGCAACATTTCTTTCTTTTATTTTCTCCCTCTAAACCTCCCATGTATCCTTCAAATTCTTGACCCCCTTTTTTCCTAATTGTTATTGAATACATATGTTTATATGTGTATAGATATTTCATAAATACAACCTGTTCAGTTCACATATTGTTACTTATATGCATGCTTTCAGGGCTGACCATTTGGCACTGGATAACCAATTGGTGTGCTCTTCCCTGGGAATACCATGCCTAGCTTTCCTTCATTAGCTATAGTTCTTTACATAGGGTTTAGACCTCATGGGCTTTTCTCTTTCTACTTTAGCATGACCATTGGTGTCATTGTTCATCTCCTGCTCGGGCAATGATGTTGGTAAGACTTTATGGGTGTCACTTCTGATGTTACTAGGAGACACAATCTCACATCAAAGTCCCTGTTCTTCTGGCTCTTAGAAGCTTTCTGCCTCTTCTGCTGCACTGTTCCTTGAACCTTCAGAGCAGGCATGTTTTATAGATGTATACATTGTGACTGACCATGTGCTGCATTTTGATTGGTTATGATTTTTGTAACTCTCCATACAGATTTCCAAAATGTCATTGCTATGTTACACTCACACAAGCAGTAACAAGGATTCTCTTTTCCTATTCCTTGACATTATTTGTTATCTCTCTTTTCTTAGAAATACCCATTCTTTCTAGAATGAGATGGAATCTCATAGCAGTTTTAATTTGTATTTCTTTGATAGCTAGGCATATTCAAAACTTTTTAAAAGTATATTGACCACTTTTATTTCTTCTAAGAACATGTGTTAAAATTATTAACATATTTGCTGCCTAGAAGTTTAGGGTCTTAATGTTTAAAAATTTAAGTTCTTTATATATTTAATATATTTACCCTTGTCAGTATATAGGTACAACTGAAGATTTTTTCCTACTTTTATTCTGTTCACTCTGCTCATAGTCACTTTTGCTGTTCAGAAGCTTATTAATTTCATGTAGCCACATTTGTTCTTCTGACTACTTTCTGTTCTAATGAAATTTTGTTCAAAGTGTCCTTGGGAATACTTAAATATTGAAACACTTTGTCCATTTTCTTTAGCTTAGGGCTTGAGGCTTTGAAGTTCTTTGATCTACTTTAGACATTGTGCAGAATGAAAAATATGAATATAATTTTATTTTTATACAGGGAGTCATGCAGTTTTACCTACACAATCTGCTGAATGGACTTTCTATACCAAAATGTTTTGACACCTTTGTCAAAAATCAGATGATCATGGCTGCACAGGTTTATCCCTTGGTTCTATGTTCTATTTGTCTATGCTTCTGTCTATTCCTTGGTTCTATGCCTCTGCTTTTGTGCTGGTCCAGGCTTTTTGTCACTATGGTTCCATAGTGAGGTCAGGTGTGATAATACGACCAGATGTGTCCTTTGTACTTACAATTTCTTTGGTTGTAGTTGGCTTTTGTGTTCTTAGATGAATTTTGTTCTTCCTGGTTCTGTGAAGAATATAATCAGAATTTTGATGGGTGTTTCATTGAATCTGTAGAAAACTTTTGATGATATAGACTTTTCACAGATTAATTCTACCAATCCAGGAGCATGGAATGTAATTCTATGTCTAGCATATTCTTCAGTTTCTAGAGTTTAATCTATGGTGAATGATTATTCTACCTAAGTTTGATTTTAATAATTTCACTGTGTGCATATATAAGAAGTACTAATTTTGTATATCGATTTTGTATCCTGCAACTTTAGTGAAAGTGTTTACTAAATCTAAGGATTTTCTGGTAGAGTCTGTGTG
>NW_022196897.1:71881613-71892409 GCF_008632895.1 Mastomys coucha | reverse complement strand
TCTGCATCCAGATGGTAGCTGGTTCCTATCTCATTGGATCAATAAATTCTTCAGTACACACAGGCTTTACGTTTTCATTGTCATACTGTAAATCTAATCACATCAATCACTTTTTCTGTGATGTCCCCCCAATTATTAGCCTTTCCTGTTCCAACATTGTCACCAATATCAGACTTCTTGTTATCTTTGTTGGATTTAACCTGATATTCACTGTGTTGGTTGTTATCTTTTCCTATGTGTATATCATGGCTGCCATCCTAAAGATGTCTTCTACTGCAGGGAGAAAGAAAACCTTCTCCACGTGTGCCTCCCACCTGACAGCAGTCACCATTTTCTATGGAACCCTTGCTTATATGTATTTACAGCCTCATTCAGACAATTCTGAGGAGAACATGAAAGTGGCCTCTGTGTTTTATGGCATTGTTATTCCCATGCTGAACCCTCTGATCTATAGCTTGAGAAACAAGGAAGTCAAAGATGCTATAAAATTGACAAGAAAAAAGCTATTTAGATTTGACAAACAATAATAAAATTCGCCTTGGCAAATAATTAGTATAACTGTTCAACTATAACTTAATAACTATGAACTTTGAAGCAGTGAGTTTTTAAATAATGACTGTACCTATAATGCAGCCAACCATATAATATATGAAATTCTCAATTACTTTTCTTGAAACATATTTAAAACAAATAGTTTGAAATTTATGTTTCACACTGTCATGGAGATGACTTTATGAAAATTATTTTAGATACTGGCAAATATACTTTTTAAAATATTCTTTATGAAATACTATTTTAAATATTTTAAATATGTTAAAGTAGTGGCCCTCAACCTGTTCTTAGTGACCCTTTGAGGGATTGTATATCAGATATTTACATTATAATTTATAACAATAGGAAAATTACAGTTATTAAGTAGCAACAAAATAATTTTATGGTCGAGGGGTCCCCACAACATGAGGAAATGTATTAAACTTGAGAACCATTTCTTTAATGACTAGAAAAACACTTTACTGTATATAATAATCATTAATTTTTAGTTTCATCATTATTTTCTCCTATGTTAATAGTTTCATAAATTGCTTACCATGGGGCCATTTATAAATTCTATTCCAATTACTACAATAATTTAAATATGAAATAAATAAATTTATTTTTAAATGTCTTGCAATTCAACCTGTCCCTCCCATCTCACATTCTCATTATTATTACATTCCCTGGAACTTTATACTTATTTTTTCACTAGTAACTTCTGTATTTCTCAATCTACCTTAATCTTCCCTATTAACTTTAACAACAGAAATACTTTCCATTTATATCCCAGTGAGATAATCTAGAAAGAGATGGCACTAAGAACATATACTTGATCATTAATTACAAAAGTTATCCTAATCACTTTTATGCAGACAGACAGCTTTAGAACAAACAAAATAGAAACCTACTGCTTTGTAGTGTGCCAAGAAACTGGCTTCAGATACTTCACTGTATGAAGTGCCATACTGTCACTCAGTTCTCTCTGCTGACAGTTCTCCTAGCCACCCCCACCCCCCAACAAGAAAAGAAAAAAGAAAAGAAAAAAAAAAGAAAGAAAAAAAGAAAAATGCTCTCAGCATTTGTCTTAGTCAGGGTTTTTATTCCCGCACAAACATCATGACCAGGAAGCGAAGTTGGGGAGGAAAGGGTTTATTTAGCTTACACTTCCATATTGCTGTTCATCACCAAAGGAAGTCAGAACTGGAACTCAGCTAGGTCAGGAAGCAGGAGGTTGCAGAGGCCATGGAGGGATGTTCCTTACTGGCTTGCTTCTCCTGGTTTGCTTCCTGGTCATGATGTTTGTGCAGGAAAAGAATCCCTGACTATGAAAAATTGGTAACAGGACTGGGGTATTCCTGTGTCAACTTGACGATGTTTTGGGGAGGACTGTGGAAGGACTTTGGTACTTTGGGCTAGAAGACCCATTAGGTATTAAGAGTTCTGTGTAATGTTGTGTAGGAGCTTGGAAGATAAAGTTGAGAACAATGCAGAAAATGGAGGCCTGGCTTGTGAAATTTCAGAGGGAAAATGAAAGACTCTTATGAGGGCTGTTACTGTTTTGATTTTGAAGATTCTCTGATTTTGATTATCTGGGGCTGAAGAATCAGCTGTGATTAACAAGATGCCAAAACTACTAAAGTGAAACTTTTGCTTTCCTGAAACTATTGATGCTGGTTAGCTGGAGCTAAGAAATTAGTGGTGATTAAGAAGAGACCAGCATCATTGAGGTAAAGTCTTCAGGGGAGTGTTTTCTGAGAGCACAGAGGCTGTGTTCCAGAGATAGCCAAGGTTGTGCCTTGTGCTGTGGCTGGATTTGGTAATGTGTAAGAGTCACCTAGGTGGTACTGGTTCTGAAGACATGAAGGGGTCATGAAGAGTAGCTAAGGTTTGGCACTATGAGTGGCCGCAGAAGGCCATTAGTGAAACTGCAGCCTCAGTTGCAATGGATGGCCCATGACTGAAGGGGTCATGCAAAGGAGTTGAGGCTTGGCATCATGAAGAGAGCCTATGAGAGGCTATTGTTGAAGCCTAGTTACAGCAGATGACAGTAGTGTTTTGGAGATGTCAGTGCCATGAGATGACCACCAAGAATAGCAGCAGCAGTGGAGTACAGGCAGCTGGAGCCTAGAAGACAAGATATGTGCTACAAAGGGCAGAGCTGGAAAAGTGACCCAAGCCCTTGGAGGAGCCCAGAAAATTGTGAGTTGGATCCCAGACATTGGACAGTTGGAGTTTGATTTTTGCTATTGATCATGACTGTGCTCTGATATTTTTCCTCTTGAAGGAAGAAAGTATTTTAGTGGAGCCCATACTTAAGAGACTTTAAATTTTAAAAGATCTTGGACATTTTAAAGGGATTAAACTTTTAATATGTAAAGACTGTGGGACTTTTAAAGTTATTTAGATCTTGAGGATGAATAAGAAAGTAATGGTTGAGGCTTAATAGTGATGTGTTTGTGTGTCAAGTTGACAAGGGGTCAATTGTACTGGCTGGTTTTGTGGGTCAACTTGACACAGGCTGGAGTTATCACAGAGAAAGGAGCTTCAGTTGGGGACCTGCCTCCATGAGGTCCAGCTGTGGGGCATTTTCTCAGTTAGTGATCAAGGGGCAAGGGCCCCTTGTGGGTGGTGCCATCCCTGAGCTGGTAGTCTTAAGTTCTATAAGAGAGCAGGCTGAGCAAGCCAGGAGAAGCAAGCCAATAAGAAACATCCCTCTGTGGCCTCTGCATTAGCTCCTGCTTCCTGACCTGATTGAGTTCCAGTCCTGACTTCCTTTGGTGATGAACAGCAACATGGAAGTGTAAGCTGAGTAAACCCTTTCCTCCCCAACTTGCTTCTTGGTCATGTTGTTTGTGCAGGAATAGAAACCCTATCTAAGACAGCATCCATTGTAATCTCATTGATTTTCCTACTGATTATATATTATGAAGCCCCAATACAATTCTGACCACCAAAGACCAAGGTAAGCTTTATGAATGATGATATTTTGTATACCTCTGTGTTCACTCTATTGACACCTCACCAGATATGACTCATCTTTCATATTTACATATAAAATATGTAAGTCTAATATCCAAAAAACTCAAGAAGTTAGAATCCAGACAACCAAATAACCCTATTAAAAATGGGGTACAGAGCTAAACAATTCTCAACTGAGGAGTACCTAATGGCTGAGAAGCACTTAAATAAATGGTCAACATCTTAAGTCATCATGGAAATGCAAATCAAAACATCCCTGAGATTCTACCTCACACTAGTCAGAATTGCTAAGATCAAAAACTCAGGTGCCAGCAGTTGCTGGCGAGGATGTGGAGAACAGGAAACACTCCTTCATTGCTGGTCAGATTTTAAGTTGGTACAACTACTCTGGAAATCAGTCTGGTGATTGGTTCCTTAGAAAATTGGACATAGTACTACCTGAGGACCCAGCTATCCCACTCCTGAGCATATACCCCAAAGATGCTCCAATATATAACAAGTATACATGCTCCACTGTGTTCTTAGCAGCTTTATTTATAACAGCCAGAAGCTGGAAAAAAACCCAGATGTCCTTCAACAGAGGAATGGATACAAAAAATGTGGTACATTTATACAATGGTGTACTACCAGCTATTAAAAATGATGACTTCATGAAATCTTAGGCAAATGGATGGAACTAGAAAATACAATCCTGAGTGAGGTAACCCAATAACAAAAGAACACACATGATATGCACTCACTAATAAGTGAATATTAGCCCAAAACTTTAGAATACCCAAGATACAATTCACAGACCATATGAAGCTCAAGAAGAAGGAAGATCAAAGTGTGTATACTCCGGTCCTTCTTAGAAGGAACAACAAAACACCCACAGGAGGAAATATGCAGAGACTGAAGGAAAAGCCATCCAGAGAATGTTCCACTTGGGTATCCATCCCATATACAGTCACCAAACCCAGACATTATTGTGGACACCAAGAAGTGCTTGCTGACAGGAACCTGATATAACAGTCTCCTGTGAGGCTCTGCCAGAATCTGACAAATACAGAGGTGAGTGCTCACAGCCAGTAGACTGAGTGCCAGGTCCCCAATGGAAAAGTTAGAGAAATGACTAAAGGAGCTGAAGAGGTTTGCAGCCCATTGAAGGAACAACAACATGAACCAACCTGACTCCCCGGAGCTTTTAGGAACTAAACCATCAACTAAAGAGTACAAATAGAGCAACCATGGCTCCAGCTGCATATGTAGCAGAGGATGGCCTTGTTGGGCATTAGTGGGAGGAGAGGTCCTTGGTCCTGTGAAGGCTTGATACCCAAGTTTGGTGAATGCCAGGCCAGAAAAGCAGGAGCAGGTGAGTGGGTGGAAGAACACCCTCATAAAAACAGGTAGAGGGCAAATGGGTGAGGTGGTTTTCAGAAGGGAAAACAGGAAAGGTTTATTTACATTTGAAATGTAAATAAAGAAAATATCTAAAGAGAAAAAGACTGACGCAGCAGGCATGGGGGCCTGTAAGGATCTGGGCCAGGCCCTCTGTGCATATATTAGGACTATTAGCTTGATGTTTTTGTGAGCCTCCTAACTGTGGGAGCGTTGTGTCTCTGACTCTTTGGCCTGCTCATGGGACTCTTTCCCTCTTGATAGACTGCATTGCCCAGCTTCAGAGTGAGGGCTGTTGCTTTGCCTTACTGTATTATGTTTTGTTTTGTTGGATTTAGTGGTTGTCTCTTATAGGCCTACTCTTTTTCATTGGAAGAGGAACTGGGTTTACACCTGGGGAGAGGGGAGGTCGGGGCAGGGCTTGGAGGAGTGCAGGAAGTGGAAATTGCAATGAAGATTTACTGTATTAGAGGAGTTATTTTTAAAAAAGTTTCTTTTACTAAAGACTGCTAAAATTAGATTGGAATTGCTTTTTAACTAAAATAGACCTGAAAACAATTTTTGAGTATCATTTTATTTTTCACAAAGAGGAGCATGATTGCCTTACAAAACCTATCATTTTACCTCATATTAAAGAATTGTGTTTCTATTGAGTTTTATGAAGAACAGGGGCTCATTTCCCAAGAAGATTCCTTTGGCCTTTGAAAGGAAGAATAGTCTGTTTGTAAAGAGTGATCTTATCATACTTGGACTAATAAAAATATCGAATTTGGTGTTGTATAAAAAATAATCACTCAATGTCAATAGACTCTATCTACCAATAAAAAGACACAGGCTAATAGACTGCATGTATAAACTGCATATATAAAGGATCCATCATTCTGCTGGATGAGGGCATGTTGGATGAGGAAAAACACAATTCAGCAACAAATATTGATATTACCTCAGAGTAAAGGGCTCTAACAAGGTTTTCCAAGCAAATGGACACAAGAAACAAGCTGGAGTAACCATTCTAATATCTAATAAGATAGACTTTTAACCAAAAGTAATCAAAAGAAATAGGAAAAGACATTTCATACTCATCAAAAGTAAAATTCATCAAAATGACATCTCAATTCTGAACATCTATGCCCCAAATGCAAGGGCACCCACATTTGTTAAAGGATCATTGCTAAAGCTTAAATCATACATTGAACTCCACATATTAATGGAGGCTTCAACACTCCATTCTCACCAAGTTACAGGTCATGAAGACAAAAACTAAACAGATAAATAATAAAACCAACAGAGGTCATCTTCCAAATGGATATTATATATATATATATATATATATATATATATATATATATATATATATACATACATACATACATACACACAGAACCTTTGACCCAACGACAAAAGCCTATAAACTCTTGTCAGCAGCTCATGGAACCTTCTCCAACATCGATCATATACTTTATCACAAAGCAATCAGCAATTATATACAAAAAGGTTGAAATAACCCCTTGCATCTTATCAGATCATCATACATTGAAGCTGGACGTCAACAGCCATAGAAACAACATGAAGCTTACAATCTCAGGAAACTGAAGAACTCTCTACTCAATGACTACTAAGTATAAGAAAAATAAAGAAAGAAATCAAAGACTTTCTAGAACTCAATGAAGATGAAGGCACAACATACCCAAACTTATTGGACACAATGAAAACAGTACTAAGAGTAAAGTTCATAGCACTAAGTGCCTTCATAAAGAAATTGAAGAACAACAATATCAACCAACCAGACCTCCCAGCGGTCCAAGGAACTAAAGCACCAACCAAGAATACACATGGAGAAACCCATGGCTACAGCCACATATGTAGCAGAGGATGGCCTTGTTGGGCATCAATGGGAGGAAAGGCCCTTGGTCTTGTGAAGGCTAGATGTCCCAGTGTAGGGAATGCCAGGCTGGGGAAGTGGGAGTGGGTAGGTGGGGGAAAACCCTCATAAAAACAGGAGGAGGGATGAGATAGGAGTATTCTCGTGAAGGGGAGAGAACAGGGAAAAGGGATAACATTTGAAATGTAAATAAAGAAATTATCTAAGAAAAAAAATTAGAGAATTCTCATAACAATTTAAAAATACACCTGAAGGGTCTAGAACTGAACAAACAAACAAACAAACAAACACATCTGACAAGAGTAGATATGAAGAAATAATCAAATTCAATCTGAAATTAATCAATTAGAAACAAATACAACAATGCAAAGAATCAACAAAAGAGATAATTCTTTGAGAAAATCAACAAGATGGATAAACCCTTAGCCAACCTAACTAAAAGGCAGAGACAATATCCAAATTAACAAAATAAGAAATGAAAAGGAAGACATAACAACAGACACTCAGGAAATTCAAAAAATCCTAGGTCTTACTTCAAAAGCCTGTACTCCAGAAAATTGGAAAATCAAAATGAAATGGATGATTTTCTAAACAGATACCACTTACTAAAGTTAAATCAAGATAAGGTAAACTATCTAAAGGGTACTGTAGCTCTTAAAGAAATATAATTAATTATTAATTAACTAATGGGCAAGGGATCTCCCTTCCTTCTGTGACACCATCCACACTGGATCCTTATGGAGACTTCTCCCAGTTAACCTTTTGTTGCCCTATGTCATGCAGCTTTGGAACAGCAGGACTAAGCTGTCAAGCATTCCAACTATTCATAGATGATATGATTTTGGGGTGGGCCACTTCAGAATCCTGGACCTGAGCCTGGGCTTGGGCCTGGGTGCTAAATGAGCTGGTGAGCCCACTGCTCTCCCTTATCCTCAGAACCAAGGCAAACTCTCCAGCACCGACCTGGCTAAGCCACCTACTCCTGCCACCAGCAGGAGGCAGGGTCACTTCTGCTCTCATGCACTCACAGTCAGTTCATCTGCACCCATCCCCCCAGAGCCAGCTCCACTGTGCTGTACAGTCAAGGTTCGGGGCCCAGCCTTTCAAGGACAACAGCCTGTGAGGGGCTGGGACAGCTTTCCTGCTCTCACACTCTAGGGGATGGCTCACCTGTGCTTTTGCCATCAGGGCCATCTCTACTGTGCTGTCCAGGTGAGGTGCAGGGGCTGCTTTCCAAGTGTTCCACTGGGCAAGGGATGGGGTCAGTTCATCTACTCTCTTGACCTCAGGGCCAGTCCTCATGAAAGGGAGGCTAAGAGGGGTAAGAGGGGCAGGGCATCAACTTGGAATCCATGTAACCTCTACTCAGAATAGTGGCAGGGACAGCTCTCCCTCATTCTCACCTTTGAGACTGACTCACCAGTGCTCCCTGCCCTAAGGGCCAGCTCTGTTATGCTATCCAGGCAAGATGCAGGGATCATTCTCCCAAGTGCTACAGCTGGTAAGGGACAGGCATAGCTCTCCAAAAGTCATGACCCTGTGAGCATCTTTGCTGTCTGACAATGGTAGAGAGGGGAATGTGATGGTATCATCTATGCATTTTAGCCACCCATGAGCAGATGAGCGACAGGGTCAGCTCTCCTGCCCCACAGCCAGGACCAGCTCCCCTGTGCTACCTGTGCAAGGCACAGGGCCTACTCTTCTAAATGCTGCCAGGACTGAGAGATGGAGCAACCTCTCTAGAGAGTAACATTTAATAGGGGATGAGGCCAGTTATACACAGCCCCTGGACACCCACACAGTTCCCAGAGGCTATCCTAAACAGAGGCATCTCCATGTTCTCTAGTGGTAATGTAAGCCAGGGACATCAACACTAAACCCTGCCATTCCATAGTCATGAACTCTAAATGACAGTTTGTTCCACTCAAACCTTGAGTTTCCAGTTCCATCTTTCTTCATAACGCTCAAGCTGCTTCACTTCTTTTTCTTTCCCATCTGACCACCACATATTCGCACTTTGGGATGACTCCCTCTACTTGACAGTCAGGCCCCTAAGCAATGTCCTCCATCTATGCTGTAGATCATGGATATAAGAAAGTTTCCATGACCCATCTATGCTATGAACTTGAAGGCAGGTCTGTGGGTGGCATGGCAGTACACAGCTCTCTGTCTTCCTCCTCCTGCACTGCAGCTGCCTGGATTTGATTGCTTTGATTTGATTTGACTTGACTTGACTTGACTTGACTTGACTTGACTTGACTTGATGTTTATGAGTCCTAGGCATAAGTCAACTTTGGCCACCAAGCCAGGCATCAAGCTAAGATGAACAAAGGACTGCCATATGCTCTGCCCCTGACTGATAGAAGAATAGCACCACCAACAAGGTATTTCTTTGCCCATTGCAAGAGGAGGGTAAAGTTTTTCTTAATAAACTTCAACTTTGTTTCAAAACAGCAAGGAACAAATAGCATAAAAAAGAATCATCTTTTCTAGAGTAACATCTAATGTATTACCATCTCTAGAAGGTTTAAATCACTTCAATCAAAAATCACAAATGTTGTTTATCCAATGCCACCTTAGCCCCTGAGATCTAATATTCTCAAGAGAGTCAATCCCTTAGGCCCCAATAATAAGTTCCTCAAAGAGGAAAAAATACTCAAGAGAGACTTGGTAGACAATCAGCCTGCTCCGGCTCCAGTCAGTGAATTGGAGCAACTCTTGTGTAAGTAAAGCAAAGCAATCCCAATTCCATGCTCACCACCAGTTACACATCTCTTCAGTGTGTGAAGGAACTGACAAAGCAAAGGACCTTTGTCAGAATCCAGCATGGCTCACAAAACCAGGAGGGTGCTTTCCATTACTGGTGATGTAACAAAATACTTAGGGCTTAGAATCTAAACGTTGCCTGGGAAATAATATGAACATGAGAGCAAGTATGTCCAGTTTAGAAACCAATTGATTCTACCTGCCTTTAATATATTTTGAGAGTTCTTTATGTACCTTGGCTGTGATTCTTCTTCAACTATGAGTTATGAACATCTTTTCTCCCATGTATTTTATATTTTTAGACTCTTAACTTTGTTTTTAGTTAGTTGGATATTTTCTTTAGGCTTGATTTTCTCATTTATACCTAGTAATCTATACTGCCCAATTTTTCTCAATTGATACATCTTATATAACATGATGAAACTTATATATATAATGTCTAAGAACTGTCTGCTATGTTCCCTGACTTTAATATTTTATCATATATTATTTTATTAAAAAGTAATGGCTTAGTTGGGTGGTGTGCACATGCACTTGGGAGTCAGAGGCAGGCAGATCTCTGAGTTCAACACTAGCCTGGCCTACAGAGTGAGTTCCAAGTCAACACAAAGAAACCATGTCTTAAAAAAATACAAAAAAGCCGTGTCTCTTGTGTTAGATTTAAATATATGATCTATTTTAAGTTCATTTTAATTTGTGATGTAAATTTTATATTAAGTTGATTTTTACCCTGAAATGGTCAAGCAGTCTGGCATCCAACTGAATGAATTTTGCATTTTTATAAAAATCAGTGGGCTAGACCTACGTATATTTGTCTACTGGGCCTCTTCTACTCTTATCTGTGTGTTGGCTTATCCACCAATATCACAGTATTTATTGATACAATGCCAAGATAAATCTTGACAACAAGGTTACTACCTCACTAAACTTTATTCTTTGGGAAGTCTTGCTTAGATAGTATAACAACTTTTCCCTTCCATATAAACTATAGAATAGTCTTTTCTAAATCTAGAGAAAAATCTGACAGATTATGAATTATGTCTATTATGTGTCAATTTCAGACACATTAACAGCTCATTATACTAAGCTTTTTAGCCCATATAGTTTGTCTATTTATGTAGATGTTTTCTTTTTTTTTTTCTTAGAAAGTTATTTTATCAGAATTTTAGACAGTTTAGGCAACAAAACCATTCTAACATCAAATGCACTTCCTGCTTACAATAAAATCTATTTCAATTCTGATAATGACATGACAGGT
>NW_022196897.1:71839353-71878823 GCF_008632895.1 Mastomys coucha | reverse complement strand
TCTGCATCCAGATGGTAGCTGGTTCCTATCTCATTGGATCAATAAATTCTTCAGTACACACAGGCTTTGCATTTACATTGTCATACTGTAAATCTAACCACATCAATCACTTTTTTTGTGATGTCCCAATTATTAAACTTTCCTGCTCTAACATTGACACCAATATCAGACTTCTTGTTATCTTTGTTGGATTTAACCTGATATTCACTGTGTCGGTTGTTATCTTATCCTACATATACATCATGGCCACCATCCTAAAGATGTCCTCTACTGCAGGGAAAAAGAAAACCTTCTCCACATGTGCCTCCCACCTGACAGCAGTCACCATTTTCTATGGAACCCTTGTATACATGTACTTACAGCCTCATTCAGACAATTCTGAGGAGAATATGAAAGTAGCCTCTGTGTTTTATGGCATTGTAATTCCCATGCTGAACCCTCTGATCTATAGCTTGAGAAACAAGGAGGTCAAAGATGCTATAAAATTGACAAGGAAAAAGTTATTTAGATTTGACTCACAGCAATAAAATTCACCATATATAATTAGCATAACTGTTCAACTACAACATAATAATTATGATATTTGAAGCAGTGAGTTCTTAAATAATGACTGTACCTATAATGCAGCCAACCATATAATATATGAAGTACTCAATTACTTCTCTTGAAACATATTTAAAACTCATAGTTTGAAATTTATGTTTTACACTGTCATGGAGAGGACTTTATGAAGATTATTTTAGATATTAACAAATATACTTTTAAAAATATCCTTTATGAAATACTATTTCAAATATTTTAAATACATTAAAGTAGTGGTTCTCAACCTGTAGGTAGTGAATCTTTTGGGGATTGTATATCAGATATTTACATTACAATTTATAACTGCAGCAAAACTACAGTTATTAAGTAGCAACAAAATAATTTTATGGTTGGGGTTCCCCACAACATGGGGAACTGTATTAAAGGTTGAGAACCATTTTTTAATAGCTAGAAAAGCATTTTACTATATGTAATAGAACATTAACATTTAGTTTCATTATTTTATCCTGCATTAATAGAGTTTCATAAATTGCTTACCATGGGGTATTTTATAAATTCTATTCAAATTACTACAATAATCTGAATATGAGATAAATATATTTATTTTTAAATGTCTTGCAATTCAACCTGTCACTCTCATCTCACATTCTCATCATTATTACATTCACTGGCACTTTATACTTATTTTTTCACTAGTAACTTCTGTAATCTTCAATCTACCATAATCTTCCCTATTAACTGTAACAACAGAAACACTTTCTATTTCTATCCCGTGAGACAATCTAAAAAGAAATGTCACTAAAAATATATCCTTGATCATTCATTTACAAGAGTTATGCAAATTATTTTTATGCTGTCAAACAGCTTTAGAACAGACAAAACAGAAACCTACTGCTTTGTACTGTGCCAAAAAAACTGGTTTCAGATACTTCACTGTATGAAGTGCCATACTGACACTCAATTCTCTTTGCTGACAGTTCTCTTATTAACAAAAAGAAAAGAGAAAAAGAAAAAGAAAAGAAAAAGAAAATGTTCCTAGCATCCATTGGAATCCCATTGGTTTTACCATTGATTATATGTTATGAATCCCCAATACAATTCTAACTACCAAAGACTGAGGTAAGCTTTATGGATGGCAGTATTCTGCATAAAATCTGTCTTCACTCTGACTCCTCACCAGATATTTTTCATCTTTCATATTTACATATGAAAACCACTCAAATTGAATGTGTTATTACAAGAAACATATTAATTTATGTCTTGCATACAATGGTTGACCTGACTTTGTTAGGTATTCATTAAGGGCATGTTTGAGTTTTGAAATGACTATACAATAAATGCAAGCAGACAGGTCACTCATTTCCCCTGAAGTGGTAAAGTATACAATCAGTCAACTGCTGACCCAGCATCCCATGCTTAGTTCAACAGAGTGACTACTTACAGGAGTTAGGGATAGTCTCTATGTTAAGGCAAGATGCTGAAAGTATTTTCTGGCTTCCTTGCTGATCCTTTCCTGTTTTCAATCTTCAGTGCAACTCTGGTCACAGAAACTGAAGAGAGTTTCCTAGGTATAGAATACTCCACACATACTACCCATCAGTTCATGAAAGTGTAGCCCATTTTCAGCAGAAGACTCCAGCATTTTGGAAATGCCAGTACCATGGGATGTCTACCAAGAACAGCAGCAGCTTCAGTAGTGTGAGCTAGCTGGTACCTAGAAGACAACCTGTCGGATCTGCAGAAGGCAGAGCTAGAAAGGGGCTCAAACTCCTTGGAGGAGCCCAGAAGATCATGAGTGAACCCTAGGAAGTTCTTTACACTGTTGGAGTTCAATTTTGTTTGGTTCAGACTGTGACTATTCCCTGGTTTTTCCTTCATGAAGAACGTATTTAATTTAATTTAATTTAATTTAATTTAATTTGGATTTTTACAAGAGCACACAGCTGAAAGATTTAGAAATTTAAAAAGAGATTTTTTAGATTTTTACAGACATTGAATATTTTAAGTAGACTGAAATTTTAACATTTTTTGAATTTGTAAAGAATGTGGAACTTTTACAGGTGTTGCTAGGTAAGCTGCCGATGCACATTCTCCCCTCTCTCTCTATTTCCCTAGACTTAAGGTCACCTCTAGCACCGCAACAAAACACCAACTGCAGTTTCCTCTCTCCCCAGTCCACACACTGTGTATCCCACACACAATCCTCTGCTAGCCTCCCTTTTCCGTATCTGGTACTGTCTGAATGGCCAGGAACCAAAGACGGAATAGTCCAGAGACCTAGTGCCAGAACAAACATGACTGGCAAAAAGGACCAATGAAATAATTTCTAATGATATTCTACTATATACATATATCAGTGCCTTATCCAGTCATCATCGAAAAAGGCTTCCTCCAGGAGTAGATGGAAATTGGGTACAGAGATCCACAACCTGAGATGAGCCTCTCTCCCTTAGCATAAATTGAAGGTCTACATTAGGTCCTTCCCTTTGAAGATCAGGGAACCCCCATAGAAGAGGGAGAGAAGAGATTGTAGGAACCAGAGTGGATAGAGAACAACCAGAGAACATGGTCAACCAAATCAACTAAATAGAGCTCATATGGGCTCACATTGACTAAGGCAGGAAGCCTGAGACCTGTATAGCTCCACGCCGGCAACTCTGTGTGAATGGTATGGCTGTTAGCTTGGTGCAAGGGGGAACTCCTACTAGTGGAAGCATGTGTGTTTCTGACTCTTTTACTTCTAATAGTTTGCCTTGTCCAGCCTCAATATGAAGGCTTTTGCTTGGTCTTACTGTATCTTGTTTTGTTGTGTTTAGTTGTCTCTTGGAGACCTGCTTCTTTCTGAAGGGAAACAGAAGGAGAGTGGGTCTGGGCTAAAGAGGAAGTACAGGGCAGCTGGGAGGCATGACGAAAGGGAAAACTGGTTAGGATGTATTGTACGAGAAAATAAATCTGTTCTCAATAAATAAATAAATAATTTTAATTTATGCGAGAGCTTAGAGATGAATAAGAAAGGAAAAGGGTTGCTTACTGCTGATGCTTTTGAGTGTCAAGTTGACAAAGGGTCAATTGTGCTACCTAGTCTTATGTCAGCTTGACGCACAAACTAAGTTATTTGAAAGGAGGGAACATCAGTTGAAAAATGGCCCCATAAGATCTGGCTGTAAGGCATTATTTTAGTGATTGATGAGGGTGAGGAGGAGCCCAGCCAATCATGGGTGATTCCATCTCATGCTCTAGTGGTCCTGGGTTCTATAAGAAAGTAGGCTGAGCAAGCCAGGGGAAGCAAGGCAGAAAGCGGCACCCCTCCTTGACTTCTACATCAGCTCCTACTTCCAGGTCCCTGCCCTACTAGAGTACCTGTCCTGACTTCCTAGATGATTAACAGCAATATGAAAATATAAGCGAAACAAACCCTTTCCTCCCCACTTTGCGTTTTGGTCACAGTGTTTCATCACAGCAATAGAAACCCTAACTATGACAGTTGCAATACCACTGTGGGAATTGAACCTGGGTCCAGGAAAACCGGTGCTATTAAACAATGATCTATGTCTCTCGCCAATTAAAAAAAAAAAAAAATGTCCTCAAGGTCCTTGAGGCCAGATGTTTGGAATAAGGTACCAACACAGTTAGATCTGGTACTGATTCTTGGTGTATTGCATCCTGGCACAACACCAAATAGAGAATGGAAACAATACTTTTTTGTGACAGATAGATAGAAATCTCATCATTGGAATGCATGGAATAACCTAATCAAGATCATATCCCAATGATATTACTTCTTAATATTGGTGAAGTTTTCAGTCAGATCAATTCAAGGGTTTCTCAGAGACCATGATGAAAGGACAGTAAGAACCTAGTTTTGTGTCCTTGTCCAGGGGCAAATATGGCAAGGCCCAGTCTGGGTCTGAGGTAAGGGCCTCAAAGGAGTTAAGGTTTTGTTTTCTGGGAACTTTGTAGGTTCCTCTGAAGAGGTAGGACTTATCAGTCCAATGGCCACCATGTGGTCAATCCGTAATGGGATAGGTTGTGTTCCCTTTGTGCAACATTGCTTAGTTGTCCTCCTGCCGACTTCCTTCCACTAGATAATAGCTTTCTATGGACTCTGTCCCATTTTCCCCTGCAAACAATATACAAATATGTTGTGCTTCTTAATTAGTTTCTTTGGCATAAGACATAGTTTATGAAAGACTTACCAACCCCAGTTTTTCTGTCTCCTTATCTTGGTGTCTTGGTCTTTTCTTTGACGAGCCTGACACTGAGAAATGACCTGTTGGTCAAGGTCAATTGAGAACAGGGATTTCAACACTTACCTCAAAAGGGTTGTATAGCATATCAAATTTGAGAGTGGTCATATAGGCCCAAGGGAACATTTTTGAAGGTTTTTGACCTAAACCACAGAAAATAACTGAAAGAAGAGTGAAACAGAGACAATACAAGCAGGAGTTAATTGTTTGTCTTGGTTACAAATTGTGAAACTGGAGCTGTTCTGCCATGTCCTTAATGGACAGTGCATAATGTCCCTCAAAATTGTTCCTCTGCAAGATAAAGAACTGAGATATCTGTTCTTTCTCCCTAACTCAGGAGCTAGAAGTTGATGGATACTGTTTACATATGTGTATATACATATATTCACTCAGATAAGTCATCCTATGTGGCTTCAGAGATGTATGTGAAGCAAGAAGTTAAGAGAAGCCATGGAAGAAGGAGCAGTTTTAGAACAGGGAAAACCTCTTTACTCCACATGCATCGAACTCAAGTTCAGTGTGAGTATAAGAGACAGATTTCTCTCACTCCATATTTAAAAGTCTAGCCAACAACTTTTACATACAGCTTTTCTAAGGACACAATGCCTTTGTTTTCATGTTTAAATACATCTACACAGTTGATGTTCCACTCCTATAATTCTTTTTTTAACCCTTACTTTAAGGGTAAGAAAGGGTCATAGGATACCTAGAATAGGGCAGCCACTGTTTGATAATCAGCCAGCATATGTGACAACTCCCTTTTCTAGAGTTCCTAGGTAAGCTAAAAGCTACAAGCTTGTTAGAATTAGTTTGTTCCTAGAAGATTAACTCAGATTTAATAATAGCACTATAGCCAAACACAATTCAAAATTTCTTATCTCTTCTAGTTGAAATAGTTTATATAATGTGCAACTAGAATAAACATTCTCTTTATGTAGGGATGTCTTTGAAAAATAAATATTTATTGAGTAAAGAAGAAAATAATGATGAGTTAAAATTTTGTTTTGATAAATAAATGATGGCTAATATGGTGACAAATCTCCAAAAGGCTGCATCTCTAAAGTCTCTAAGTTTGAGTCATATTTTTCATGTTTCAGAAAGCCCAGGTTTTTATGAGTACAGGAACAAAGCTTTATATCTAAAGCTAAGCACAATTCCTTGGCCCCAGTTTGAAAAGGTGTTTAACCTTTCTTGTAACAAGAAATAACAATTTAATAAAGTTAATAGTTCATAATAAAAATGAAAGAAAAATGGTCTCTAAAATTTTTAGTTTAGTCAGCAACATATAACTTGAGAATATTGTTTACATCATTTTATCTCAGCTCCTGGAGATTTGGGTTCTCAAGGGAGTTAATATTGATCCCCTATCTCCCAACTATGAACTCCCTCATGGGTAGGAAACATTCAAGGTACCTTGATGATCAGCCTATGCCTGCTGCAGAGGCTCTGGAAGCAACCATGATTTAAAGAAAGCAAAACCAATGAAGTTTCCAATATCTTCTATGCAGGTAGAGAAATGTAAAAGTGTTCAGCTTATGTTCCAGAATGTTCCACTTCTCCCTTGGTCCCACTATGGAAATTGAGTTAAGAAAATGAATTGCACTGATTTGTCCAGAGAGGATGAGAGTAAACAAAAGATCAAATAACTAAACTACTGAAGGAATCTGAACTCCCTTAGTGTTTTATTTGTGTGTGTATAACAAACCGAGTGTTGATCACTCATTCAGAACTGGCCCTGTGGTGAGTGAATTTCTTTTGGCCATGAAATGAAAATTATAAACTGAGTTTGCAGGTTTAATATTTCGATCTACCTATCTGTCTGTCTGTCTGTCTATCTATCAGCGATCTATCATCTATAATTTATCTATCTCTCTACTCAATGACTAAAATAATAATCAGAAACTTTTTTTTCTGCTCTCAATGAAATCAGCATCTTTGAGACAACAAAACTGAAACACATACAAACACAAAGATCATGTGACAGCAAGCAAAATGGCATAGGTTCAAAGCGGGCAAAATTCCAGCATTGAAAGGGAGAAATGGAGACAAAGTCCTATCCCCTAACCAAAGAGCTATTTGTAACTGATGCATGTTGAAAAAGGAAAATCATTTTTTTCCAATGAAGTGTCACCGAGTCTATCAAGCATTCTCCATGGCAAGCCCTGTGCTCATGAATCATTGGTAAACACAAACCAACTCTGTAGACTTTTGTGGGGTGTGTATGTGTGTGTGTGTGTGTGTGTGTGTGTGTGTGTTTGTGTGTGTGTGTGTTTGTGTGTGTGTGTGTGTGTGTGTGTGTGCATGCACACATTTCTTTTTTTCATTTTGTTTTGTCTGAATTTGTCATCTTACTGGAGTTTTTCATTTGCTTGATTTTCTTTTTTGTTTGTTTTTGTTTTGAAAGAGAAGACAAAATATGAAGTTGGCTGGCTACAGAAGTGGAGAGAATATAGGAGGAGCTGAGAGAGGGGAAAACATTATCAAAATATATTTTATAGTTTAAAAATGTAACAGTAAAAGGTAAAAGGGAAAAATTAGAAAAGAAAATTGCATAAGATATATTTTGAATATTCCACTGTCCATATGAAACTGCAAGACCCTTTCCTCAGTGTGCAATATGATGTAGGCACCTTTCTATAAGTGTATATATTTATCTTAATTTCAGAGTCCACATACCAGTCTATAAGATGAAGCTACTGTGGTTTTAGTAACTTTGTTTCTGATCATTTGTTTTCATAAATCACTAGAGTGAACATGTCACCTTAAGTAAATCTATGATCCCATCTTACAGGAGACAAACCTGAGACAGAAGGAGTGAAATTCTCTATCACTCTGAAGCTGTGAATGATAATCGAGCCAAGGCCCTGGACACCTGCGACTTTACACATGTATGTGCACAGCTTTGGAAGCATATGGACTCATCAGAGATTTGACTTTCTCAGAACATTCAGGTATTCTTTTCAGTTCTCTTCCCAGAATGCATTGATTAGCAAATACCCTCATTGTATTCAGCTTACGTGTGAGTGTATGTGTGTGTGCATGTGTCTTTGTTCATGTGCTTTATTTCATGAGCTCAGAAAGCTGTTACCCCCCCCACACACACACACACAAATGTACTGTTTTAATTCAAAATCACCATGGTACTCCTAGGTATTTTTTTTACAGATGAGCCCTTTTCTGTTTGTCTCTTGGTATTTCAAAGAGCCAGAGAAGCCCAAAGTAGCAAAAAACTTATTGTGTTATATTCCTACCACTAAAGAAACATTCTTATTCAAAATTCTCCTAACACCTAGGGAGCTGCCCACAGCTCTGCCTGGCTTACCTGACAGCTCAATGCAGGAGAATCACTGGAATATGTACAGATGTAGCAATTGACTTGCTGATTTTCTTCTTTCTCTAATAAATGAGACTGGACATTCCTATGTTTGTGTACCTTCAGGTACAGACATATGTGAAAATGTACATGAATATGAATAGAATGTGGTCAGTAAATTATTTTAACTATTTATCTTATACAGGAGATTTGGCCAGTAGAAACATAGGTTTATTTTAACTGTTTTGAAGTTGTCTCTAACATAACCACCAATTCACACTTCTAATAAAAAAGATATGCTTTCCTGTGTATCTGTAATTCTTAACAAAGTTTAGCACTTTAAACTGATAAATAAAATTCCATTTTAATGAAGTTTGCATATATAACTGCTTGATTAATGGTAAGCTATATATCTTTCCATACTTCAGTTGAATACTTAGGGATTTTTTTCTTCTACAATTGCCTCGTTCATGTCTTTCATAAATTTTCCCATTAGATTAATGTGTAAAAAATTATACATACTGGATCTTTATTATTTATATCTGTTGAAACAAACTTGTATAATTAATTAAATTCCAATCTTTTTTTCTTTTGGTACTATTAAGCATTTTAATGAGGGTGCTTTTTTATTTTGAGTGTAGATGGTAAAGGTCTATGTCTGAGTGGGTGTGTATGTGCACCAGAGAACAATGTAGGATGTCTTATTCCTTATTTCTTTATACCTGTACATAGGCTTGTGGTCAGCAAGCCAATGAAATCCTTATATTTCTACTTACCTTACAGAAAACTGAGCATCTATGTCCAAGTTTTTACATGAATATTATAACATAAATTTATAACATAAATGTGTGTGAGTGGTTACACAGCAAGTTATCCTTGCCCTGTGAATTGTTCTCCAATTTCAAAAATTTTTATATTCTATAATGATTATAATTTATCTAAACTTTTTCTGCATTGCTAAGTCACAAGTAGTCAACATTGATTTTCTCAAAAATAAGTGTACATGTTTAAATCCATAATGCATTTGGAAACAACTTTTGTAAAGCATAAAGCTGGAATTCAATATTATTTCTTCATATTCCTAAATATTTATAGCACCACATCATATTTTAGTATTTTTGTGGTTTTATACTTCCCTTTTCTCCAAACTATCCTATGTACCCCACTTGCTCTCTATCAAGTTTATAGCCTCTTTTTTCATTAGTTGCTATTACATATACATATTATACACACACACACACACACACACACACACACACACACACACACTCACATACGTACTACTAAATATACCCTGCTCCGTCTGTATGCTGTAACTTGCTTGCATGTTTTTAAGACTGACTAGTTGATGTTGATATGTTCTTCCCTGGAAAAGGTTATTTCTCCCACTATTGATATTTTTTATTTGACTATTGTTGCTTGAGTAGGATTGAGGTCCCATGGGCTGGATTTCCCCTGTGCATTTTGGCATGAATATTGGTCTCATCCTTCCTCAGCTCATGTTTAGAAAGTCATGCTGGTGAGGCTTTATGGATATAGCCAGGACACAGAATCTCCAAAAGAAAAACCTCCCTGATCCTCCAACTTTTATAATCTTTCCACCCTGTCTTCTACAATGTTTCCTGAGCCTTAGGTACAGGAGTGTTTTGTAGATATATATCGACTAGGACTGAACTCTACAACTCTGCATTTTGATTGATTATCATTCTCTGTAGTGAAGTTCCTCTGTTACAAATAGTTCCCTTGACTATGGATGAAAGCTGCACTCATCTGCGGCTATTGAGACAAATGTTTAGATCATTGCTGGTTTAGAAAAGGGGTGGTTAGTCAGCCCTCGACACAAGGGTTTGTACAAAAAAAAAAAAAAGAGAAAAAAAAAGAGAAAAGGGGTGGTTATAGGTTCTCCACCAATGTCCACAACTTCACTACCACTGAGGAGTTAGCTAGGTTTCTACTACCTGGCATAGTTACAATCTTGTCAAGCAAGTTTTAAGTGCAAATATAGAGCTATTGGTTACTGGCAAAGTATGCGTGCCATGACCGTACCCTCACGGCTATGGAACCATGCTGGTTCCTGGTGTGATTTATAGGCATCATAGCTGCGGGAGGCTATTGGTTGCCGCCTTCCTTTGGAAGCCTGCATAGTTAGTTTTTCTCAGCTTCGCTGACATGCTCATGACTTTCAGGACATTTGCATGATGTCTTCATAATGATGGTTTTACAATAACTTCTGCTGTCTGGCAGGTCAAGTTGTTCTCTCAACCTAGTTCCTTTCAAATTCCATGTAGAATTGTCAGGTCAAACACAAATTTTTCTCAAGGATGTGACTGCAACAACAGAGAATTTATAGATTAATATGTTGAAAATGGAATGGTACAATGCTGTATTTTTATCCAAGAAATTGGTCTGTTTGACTCTTCAAGCCTTCAGGAAAAGTTGTTTCCTTAAAAACCATGAATATACTCTGTTATGTTTACATTTAGATTTTTTAATCTCACTAAAACATTTCTTTGCTTTGCTGTAGTTGTTTAGCTGTTGTTTTGCTTTGGTTTAGTTTGATTTGGTTGCGATTTGTAATTGCTTACTTACACACAAAATCTTGTGATCATACCCTCCTTTCATTACCTTCTCTTATCTCCTGATGAAACCTTCTTTTTCCTGTCTAGTTCTCCTCTTACTTTCTTGTGTTTTGGTGTAATAAGGATGTTCATAGCTATGAATGTTTATAATTGTAACAGCCACATCACATCCAAAATAAACAGCATTTTATGGTACTCTTCCTCATCCTCTGGCCATTACAGTCTTTCTACTCACTCTTCTACAATGTTTCCTGGGGCTCAGAATGGATGATATTGATGTCCCAGTTAGAGCTGAGCACTAGAAAGTCCCTTACTTTCAGTGCTTTAGTGAGTAATGAGGCCCCTGCTCTGACCACCACCCATGATTAAAAGAGGCTTCTTTAACTAAGGCTCAGAGATACAGAAGTCTATGGGTATAAATATTGCAATTTAGATGGCAGTAGGACTAGATGTTCATTCAGCAAAACATTAGCAGTAAATTTCCCTCAAAGAACCATGACTCTCCTCGTCATAGATGTTTGACAAATATTACAGTATCACACATGTATTCCGTTCCATAAACCAAGCTCGGTTCAAACATAAAATGGTTGATTTCTTTTGGAACAATCATGTCATTATTGCACTTCTGGATGTACTTTGCCTAGCAAGTTGATATTGTAGCACGCAGGGGCCAGATATGAATTGTAGTAGAAAATTTTTAAAGTACTTCTTTCTTTTTCTATTAAACATACTTTCATATATTAATTAGCCTAGTATTAAATGACTTTACCAGCTCCATTAATACTTTATTAAATTACTACCTTAGAATAATTGGATTATCTAAATATAATAATGATCATGGTCCTTCTCTTATAGTTATATTGTATTTAATTTCCTTTCCCGAGTATCAAAAACCATTGAATATATATTCAATTACTTAAGGAATCTTTCAGTATTCCTTCATTTATAAACATTTCTTACAAATTATTGGTAGTGATGATGCTCACAAAGGTGTTGTGAACCCATTTACCAGAGTAACATTTATGTTACCTCCCATTTATGTTACCTAATATTTTCCCAAGAAAGATTATCAATGTTTATCAAATAATATTTGGAACCCTCTGAAATGATATGGCTCTACTATTTCATATGGAATATTATACCAAATAACTTTTCAATGTTAAAAAATATTTTCATTCCATGGATAAATGTAACTTGATGTTGATTACCCAGAAAAATTTATTTCCCTTTATACTGTTTTTTTTTCTTGCAAAGACAATTTATGGGAGGCTTCTTTCTCTACATTTTACTCACCCCATCCCTAGACTAGAAACATAGCACATTTGGTTTGTGAATCTGAAAATACCCTGGCAAGCTCTGTTCCTTATCATCTAAGGAAAACCTAGCCCATGATCCACTCTCCAGCAGTACCTCATACATGACCACCATCTGTTGCCAAGTTTAACTGGAACTATAAACCAAACTACTTGCTTTGAGTCTTCATCCAATATCTAAAAGTGATAATATGATGCTCATACAAACTTTGTTTTTAATGTAATTTTAATGAAAACCTACAAGGAAAAGGAATAGGCATTTACTGATGTCATCTTTGATCCCTGTAATCATGACTGGATTTAAGATGTTGGCAACTATAGTCCCAAATTGGTATTTTAAGTTTCTTTCTCATATTAAACTTATTTTATGTTATTTTAACCTTGTGAAATGAATTGGTGAATTTTTTTAATCATTCATTAATGAAGGAGGAGTTTTCATAGTCTCTACCACTTAATAAAGAGCCATTATCAATTGATACCAACTAAGAGGGAAAGATAATAATTCTTCTAGAAAGTGTATATAATGATTGGATTCTGCATCCCAGTGGGTGGCCCAACTCCTAAAACACGTATGTGAGATCTATTGGATTTAGTAAGTTGTTTGGCTTTGTTTTGTTTGTTTGTTTTTAAGAAGAGGACATGGAGTTAGAAGGGGAATATTTTGGGAGATTATAGAGGGAAAAGAGGAGAAAAGGTAATAGATTGACTATCTCTTTAACATGGGATAAATTTTATAGGTAATGTATTTGAATCAAGTGCTTTATGATATTTTAAAATAGTAAGTCAAAAATCAATTAATGCTTTGAAATATTTAATCTTTCTAAGGCATGCGTGCATGCACACACACACACACAAATGTCCATATACAGACATGCATTCACACATACAGTAAGACTCTAGATGTTTAGTCAATTTAGTCAACATTGTTTAAAACTTAGTATTGAGATTAATTGAGAAAATAAAACCATAATATAAAGTACCATTTTTCAACCAACATTAGCTACTCTTAAAGCAAGGTAAGAAGAAAGCAGTTTTATTTCAGCATTTGGTTCTGCCAGAAATATAAGTTTGAGAAAGATGTGGGCTAAATTACCTCAACAAAATACAAAAACAGTTCAAAATTATCAATTATTAAGCTTTCGCATATGTGAAAAGGTAAAAGTAATCAATCCATTCTTATTTCAGATTTAATTATTTCTGCTCCAGGAAAGACAAAATAGACTAACTGAATAGAGGATAGAATATGAAAATATCATTGTTGGTAACTGAAGAAAATTCCAAAAATCACGCATAAATCAAACTATGAGAAAGACACACTGAAGTTGCCCCAGGCAGGCAATTTCCTAAAAAGACAAATGTCAAAATCTAAGAATATAAAAAAGCGGTAAGATTATTTTTTCTTTACAAAAAAATAAGACATTTCTAGACACTTATTCCTTAAGAAAACATCAATTTCATGAGTAAGTTGGGATACATGAACATGAATATATATCAATAGCAATAAACACTAGAACATTCATCATATAAAGTTCACAGTCAGTACTCAAAGTCAGTAATTTTGTTCCAAGAAATGTGTCACAAAGAAATTGTAACAATGAATTATTTGCAGCAGAGATGACCTCTAGCCAACTCTAGCTCAACACTAGCAGCAGAACAGGTGAACAGTGAGAGGGGAGCAATAAGATGCAAAGATGCTGATGTGTGATATGGGACCAACACCAAACCAGGACTCCACCTAGTCTATGATGAGGAAAACACAGGGAGTAATCTTGGTCACTAAAAATTATTTAAAGCTTTTGAAAAAGCTGACACGTTTTATAAATTTTCATGAAATTTTTAAATTTTACAAAGAAAATAATATTTCCACATTCTTTGGTAAAAATATCTTACATGATGATAAGCCCATAGTGGGTAAGGTAGAGTAGTAAGGAGGGTGAAAGGTCAAAGTGAGATATGGAATTAACTTAGAAAAGATTGTACAGAAATATAAGGTTAGATTCAGATTTTCAGTAACAATAATTAATGAATGTATTTTCATTAAAATATATATCATAAGGAACAATCAGAAAAGGAAATGAGCATATTTTTATTTTTTTAATCAGTTTCTGAGAGTAGATATGTTCAAAACAGTTTCTGAAAGATATGGATGAAAGTAATCTAAGTAATAATGTCAGTAAACACCATCAAATATGTCATAGAGAAAAATAACCTTTGAGGGGCCAGGGAAATAGTCCAGCCAGTAAGATACTCCCATATAACTATGGGAACTTGACTTTAGGTCACCAGAAACCATAAAAAACTAAACCTTACAAGCATGGTGGCACACAAATGTAAACCTAGAACTGAGACAGATAAATCATTGGTGTTCCCTCCTAGCTACTTTAGCTGACACATCAAGTTCCAAACAAAGTGAAAGATCCTGCTGCAAAACAAGATGGACAATGCCTAGTGAATGTCACCCAGTGTTGACTTCCAGCTCTCAAATATACACACAAACATGCGCATACATGCACCTGTACACATATGCCCCAAATACACATAAATATTCACATAGACACACAAAGGGAAGGATTCTTTGAAGTGATGAAAAAATACTATAGCATTTCTAAAAACAAATCAAAATAAACTTGTTTTCTCTTCTATTTTTTTCCTTTGCCAATTTCAGCTGATATTGGATTTCTACTAACCATGGAGCACAGTAATGACACCATAGTGACTGAATTTATTCTCCTGGGATTTGCTGGTCAACATAAGTCTTGGCACATCCTCTTTGTGGTATTCCTAGTAATTTACATAACCACCTTAGTGGGCAACATTGGCATGATCCTGCTCATCAAACTCCATTCTTCACTGCACACTCCTATGTACTTTTTCTTGCAGCATCTGGCTTTTGTAGACCTCTGTTATTCCTCTGCCATCACTCCCAGGACGTTGCAAAATTTTGTGAGCACAAAACCATCCATCTCCTTCAGAGGATGCATAGCTCAATTACTGGTCTATGGTATCTTTGTTACCAGTGACTGCTTCATCCTGGCTGCTATGGCTGTAGACCGTTATGTGGCCATCTGTAACCCACTGCGCTATCCTATTATCATGTCCCAAAGACTCTGCATTTTGCTGCTGTTTGGTTCATACACTATGGGCTTCCTGAATGCCACTGTAAATACAGGTTTTACTTTCTCATCAAACTTCTGCAAATCCAATGTCATTAATCATTTTTTTTGTGATGTACCACCAATTCTCGTCCTCTCTTGCTCCAGTATTGATCTCAATATCATGGTACTGACAATCTTTGTGGGGTTTAACTTGACATTCACTGTGTCTGTTGTGATTCTTTCCTACATATTTATCTTGGCTGCCATACTAAGGATGACTTCAGCTGCAGGAAGGAGAAAAGCTTTCTCCACGTGTGCATCCCATATGACCGCTGTCATCATATTCTATGGAACACTCTCATACATGTATGTACTTCATGGGACTAACAGATCTCAAGAACAGGAGAAGGTGGCTTCTGTGTTCTATGGTATTATGATTCCCATGTTAAACCCCCTCATCTACAGCCTAAGGAACCAAGATGTGATAGACGCCTTGAGGCACATAGGAAACAAATGTTTCTAGGGGAAAATGTGGTCTCATGTCAACATAACTCAACAGGCAAGGCAACGGGGTTCTATCCTTGGTCACCTTGAGGAGATGTGGTAAATGTTTATATGACACAAAGGCACTCTTGGACTGTTGATGACACTTAAAGTACCATAAAAACAATTAAATTATGAAGTAAAAGTAAATAAGCTTCTTTTATTAGTGCTGTGAAGTAAACTTAAAATTTCTTATAGTCTAATCAAGTACTCTACTATTGATCCAGGTGTCTGAATAAAGTATTGATACTGCTTTTTTACATTTTATGAGCCCCTTTCCACATAGTACTCATAAAAAATAAAATTATGGTATTTCTCCCCATTTTATAGGATCTAATAGAATCATATTAATTGTATACAAGTATGATATTGTCATGTTTGTAATTAAATTTTATAAAACCTTCTGTAAGGGTCTAGAATGATGGTACACACTGTCAAGTCCAGCAGTCAGAAAAACAGACAATATAGACAAAAAAATCTATGATGCCTTTTCTGATTATTCTTCCACACATCATTAGTCAATTAAGTGGTAAGGAACAGGTGTTGGGAAGATTAACAGGATAGTGCTCATCACCTTTGCAAAAACCAAAACTAAAACATAAAAATAATAACTGGCTGAGAAATGCTGGAGACTGTTAAAAGGGCACAAAAATATTTGAGTATTGTTCTTTGTTAATATGAGTTTGCACCTCATTTACTAGAAAATAATGTGAATGTTTCTTTGAAATATACAATAAAGTTTAATATTCTTTTATGAAGAATTGTTCATTTTTAAATGGATCATGGCTCAAATGATCTCTTTATATGACCATTTCCTATCAAGAATATTTAAAATTCTCTTTAGAAAGCAAAAAACCTCCTAGATGATGCTTGTCAGGAAATTTAATTTTCAAATTACTTGAATTATAAGACTACTTTTATATTAAAAGGGGTTATAAAGATTTACCTCCTGTCTTGCTACTTGTCTAGTCATATCTAGGGGACATGACTTGTGGAAATGGCACTGAATCAGACTTTTATATTCTCAGATTTAAGGTCCAGTGAGTGATATTCACTGGGTCCTCTCTTGTGTTTCTTATCATGTCAACTTTAGTGGGTAACACTAGAAAGATCCTCCTCATCAACATAGATTACAGATTTTAGACTCTCATGTACTTCTTACAACATCTAGCTTTTGTTAATATCTGTTACACATCTACCATCACTCCAACAATGTTGCAAATGTTCACAGTAGAAGACAGACTCCATCATAGAATGGTAGAAGATAGACCCTATATCATATGGAAGATATGTAATGAAATTGTTGGCATATGACACATTTGCAACCAGTGACTGTTACCTCCTAGCAGCTACGGCAGTAGACCATTATGTAGACATCTATGAACCACTTTACTAACACAGTCATATCACTAAAAATTTTATATTCGCATAATAGCTGGTTTCTATTTGAATGAACGAAAAATTCCTCTGAGCACACAATCCTAAAATATTTCAGTCATGCTGTAAGTCCACCATCAATGGCTATCTTTGTGGACTTCCTCCAGCGGGTGCACTTTTTCTGCTCTAACTTTAACACCACCCTCAAGCTTCTTCCTGTCTTTGAGAACTGATTTGACATTCATTGGGATCATTATCATCTCCTAAATAGACATCATGGCCACCATTCTAAAAATATCCTATACTGTATGGAAGAAGAAAATGTTCTCCACATGAGGCATTCATTTGGTAATGTTCTATCGAACCCTAGCTTCCAGGTACTTAGGTGACCAAGCCTACTCTGTCAATCACCAGGTCCTCCAGCGCAGGTGTGAGGATTAAAAAGAAAAAAGACAATTACATAACATGATAGCATGACCCCAGCAAGTTCTGAGGCTGAGGTAGTTTCATTTTTTCCCAAACTGCTTTTACACCATTTTAGTTACATGTAAGTAATAAGATCAGCTCTAGGTTAAGGAACAAACAAGACAATAAACATAAATAGTCAAGGAACAAGCAAGGCAATAAACAAAGTTCCATCATCACTGTTTCTAAGGGCTTGTCAGAATGACCAAAATATCTGAGCCCACTTCCCTGTCCTAGCCCAAAATCTGATTCTTACCTGAAGCCTACTCCTTTGTTCCACCCTAAAATTAGATTCCTGCCTGAACTTACTTCCTTGTCATGGCCCAGTGTCAGATTCCTGCCAAGTGGCCCTCAAAGCTCTCCTCACTTAGGGCACCATTTTGTTAATCCTGAAAATTTAAGGGTGGCTTCCCTATTCTGTAGCATTGTGATTCCTGGGTTGAATATTTCAATTTATAGGATGGGAAGACATAAGATAAAGAATGCTATAAAAAAGCTATAGGGAAAAGGGTTTTAGACTGCATACACATGGATAAAATCTGCATCATCAGATCATTGCTATTGTTACTTGATTATATTCAGTGACTATGAAATGTAAAACACTGAGCTTTTAACTGACGCCTGATGCCCCTCAATAATATACCAGATCATTGAAAGTAGGGGTATTCTATAACCTTTGCTGAAATGCATTTTTCCTACAGTACTTTCTGACCTATATCTTGTACTACCATAAAGAACCTGATGAAGACTTTAAAGTAATCAACAAGCATATGTAAGCCTTTAAAATACTTTTCAAATATTTCAGAATATCTTTTTATATAAACACATTTATTACCTTCCTTTTATTTACATCACAACTGCAGTTTCAAGTTCCATCTTTCTTCCCAGTCTCTGTTCCCCACCTCCACTCTGCCCCCTCATGCACCACCTCCTCCTTTTCTCTTCAGAAAATGGCAGGTCTTTCCATGTGGGTGGAAAAGGCAACCCTATATAAGGAAAGGGTCTCAAAAGCAGGTAAAAGAGTCAGAGGTAGCCCCTGTACCCACTGTTAAGAGTCTCACAAAAAGACCAAGCTACACACATGTAACATATATGCAGTAGGTTATACTCATGCAGGCTCCCCAATTGTCAGTTCAGATTCAGTGAGGCCCTATGAGTCCAGGTTTGTTGATTCTGTGGTTTTTCTTGTGGTGTCCTTGAGCC
The DNA here is from genome assembly GCF_008632895.1 of Mastomys coucha. NCBI lineage: Eukaryota > Metazoa > Chordata > Mammalia > Rodentia > Muridae > Mastomys > Mastomys coucha. Next base: position 71,860,145 of record NW_022196897.1, on the reverse strand, counting down.
CTGTGGCTCCCACAATCCTTCCTTCCCCTATTCTACCAGATTTCCCTAGCTCCACCTAGTTTGGCTGTAGATCTCTGCATCTGTTTCTGTCAGTTGCTAGATGAAGACTCTCTTCTGACAACTGAGCTAGACACCAATGTATGAATATAACAGAATATCATTAGGAATCATTTTCTATCCTAGGTCACCTTGGCTCTACGGTCTCTGGGACCTGGTCTGTAAGTAGTAACAGGGGCAACTTCCTGTCATAGCATGGCACTCAAGACAGACCAGTCATCCATTGGCCATTCCAATTTCTGAGCCACCTAAACCACAGCACATCTTGTATGCAGGACAAATTGTAGGTAAATGGTTTTGCAGCTGGGTTTGTGTCCCCATCTTTCTACTGGTGCCTGAATAGAGGAGATAGCCAGTTCAGTCTCTGTATCCACTATTGGTAAGAGTCTTTCTTAGCTAGGATCATTCTTGTAGATTCCTGGGAGTTTCTTTCCCAATATTCTCTCCTTCCATCTCCTACACCAGACGCCCCTGTTCCTGTGCCCACTACCTGCTGCCCAGACACATCCCTAGCTGTTCATCTACCATGCCTACTCTATTTCCCCTTAACAGGGAGATTCATGCATTCCTCACCCCCATGAAGTCCTTGTTGCTTAGCTTCTCTGGATCTGTGGATTGTGGCATGGTTATTATTTACTTTACAATTAATATCTACTTAAAAGTAAATGCAGACTATGTGTGTCTTTTGGGTCTATGTTATACCTCACTCAGGATGGTTATTTTTTTCTATTTCCATCCATTCCCCTACAAATTTCATGATGGCATTGTTTTTAAGAGCTGAGTAATACTCCATTATGTAAATGTACCACATTTTCTCGTTCAATCTTTGGTTGAGGAACATCTAGGTAGATTCCCACTTCTGGCTATTATGAATAAAGCTTCTGTGAACATAGTAGAGGAATAGCCCTTGTGGTTTGGTGGAGTGTCCTTTGGGGTAGTATATGCACAGGAGAGATATAGCTGGGACTTGAGGTAGATAGATTATCAATTTTCTAAAAACATAGGGAATATTGATTTTCAGAATGTCTTTGAGCTGGGAATCTTCTTATTTTATTCCTATTTTTCTTAGGTTTGGTCTTTTCATAGAGTTCCAGATTTCCTGGATGTTTTGTATCAAGACCTTTTTAGAGTAACATTTTCTTTGACCAGTGCTTATATTATATCATCTATGCCTAAGATTCTTTCTTCATTCTCTTGTATTCTGTCAGTGATGTTTATGTCTCTAGTACCTATTCTCTTCCCTAGGTTGTCCACATCCAGGATTCCCTCAGTTTGTGTTTCTTTATTAGCTCTATTTTCATTTTCAGGTTTTGAATGGTTTTATTTCCTTTACCCATTTGTTTGTATCCCATGTATTGGATTTCTTTAAAGGATTTATTCATTTCCTGGATAAGGGCATGTATAATCATTATAAGATTGTATTTAAGACCTTTTTGTTGTGCTGAAGCTCTATTGGAATATCCAGGGCTCGTTGTAGTAGGATAGCTGGGCTCTGGTAGTGCCGTATTTCCCTGGCTACTGCTGATTGTGTTCTTACTCTGGCCTTTTATCATCTGGAGTTCCAAGTACCAGCATGGCCTCAGGTAAAGCAGAAGTCTTCTGCTGGAGTTGTCAGTCAGCTAGTATATGAAGCCCAGGAGATTGGGTGGTGTAGAGAACTGTTGGGACATCTATATAGAGTATTAGCAGGAGGTAGGTGTTGTCTTACCTTGGGTTCCTAGTACTTGGGTAGTCTCAGGTAAAGCAAGGGTCTCCTGCTGGAGTTGAGGGCCAGTCAGTTTGTGGAGCCCAAAAGAAGGGATCTATTTCCAAATATATCTTAATGCCTACAAAAATGTTTTATAATATAATTAATATTAACATGGAATCTCATTATTTTTCTTAATTAGTACCCTAAATTTAAGGGCATCCTTTATAAATTTAATTCAAATTATTGCAATAATCTAAATGTGAAATAAATGTATTTATTTTAAGACTATTTTCTGATTCAATCTACCTTTTCTACCTCATTTACTATACTTCATGTCATTTGAAAATGCATTTCTTCATTATTTAACCCTTCATTTTATTTCTAGTCTAATATATCCTTTGAAAAGCCCACATTATAAATACTTTCGATTTTTATAACAAATGAGATAAATTAGACAGAGGTGGTCTTAAAACTTAACCTTGGTTTGTTCATTTATAAAAAGTTTACCTAATATTTCAGTTCAAACAAATAGCCTTAGAGTTGCTGGAAAACAGATAGGAACCCACTACTTTTTAGTGGATCAGGAAAATGGCTTCAGATTCTTGCCTCATTACCTTTATTACACTATCACTGTGTGGAGAGCCATTTGACATTCAAGCCTTTATGCTGACAGTTCTGTTCTCATTCCAAAATAATCTTAACATCCATTAAAATTCTACCCATCTCCCAACTTACTATGTATTTATCAAACTCCAAAGCAACTCCAACCACTGATGTACACTTTATGGATGACAATATTGTAGATAAGCTCTCTCAAAGTGCTGCTGAAATCCTGATCAATTTTGACTCATCCTACTTACTATTGATTTATATATGAAAAATACTCAAGTTCAATCTCTCTTGGGACAAGAGACCCATTAGTTTATTCCAACCATGTACTAAGTATCATGAACTTGCAAGTTATTCATTAAAGTAGTTCTTAAATAGTGAGCAAAGAATGCACACAGACAACATGGATGAATCCATTAAGTGAGAATGTATACTACCAGCTATCTGAGGCAGTGCTGTACTCTTGAAAGCTCATGTTTTCTAAAGATTGATTGATAAATCTAACATCTACCTCTTATATACAAACATGTTTAAATCACAAAACAGATTTTGAATTAGTAAGAAGAAGAAAGAATTTACCTTTGGTGAAAGAAATATTACAACATTTACTATTGTAGTAGGAAAGGAATGGAGAAGAAAATAGCTATATACATGGGAAGACTTGGAATTTCTTATCATTTTATAATTGTCTTCACTGTCATGGCAAAATATATGAATTCATGTTTTAACCCCTTCTGTAAGAACTATGATTAAATGCAAAAGTAGTGTGGCTAAAAGTAAACAGCATGTCTGTCTGCCTACCTTCATGTCACCCTGTTCCTTCCTGATATCCTGGCTGAATTTTTGCTCGTTTGTAACAATATAAAAGTATGTCTCATGAATCTGTAGAACAGAAGTCTGATATTACTTTGCTAGCATTGTGGACTTCTGACAGAGAGTTTTAAGTGGTTGCAAACTGTCCAACTTTCATTCAATTTTCAGAGAGAAGAAAGGGAAAACACTCCTGTGTGTCACATAGATTCAAGTCCTTTGCATTAGAGCCCCAAACTTTAGACGGATCTAATCATAAAAATTCTACCAAATATCTCACCACTTCATATTGAAAGAGATTTCTGCCATTTTCTTTAAAAGAATTGTTTGAGATTTTAGACCTATGAGTGATTCTATAGGACCCTATATTTTCAACTAATTAGTGTAAAAAGAGTAGTCATTACGGCCCTTGAAATTTTGGATGCTTTCTGAATTGGCATAGATTCTGTGCCATATATTCTATTATAGTGCTCAGTTTACTGAACACTTTTGAAGATATTCCTGCAATGCCACAGAGAGTAGCAGAGAAAAAAATGAAAGGAAGGTGATATAGAAAACCTAAGAATGGAGGAATTACTTCCCTGAGCTACACCTTGGGAAAGTGAAGCTCATTCCTACAGGAAACATTAATGAATTATATATAATGTCATTAATAACTGCCCTTCTGCAGAACAAGACATAAAGACATTTTACTGTACCTCTCTCCTGTATGGCTTGAAGATTTGTCAGCATTGTTACTACCACACATCCCAGCTGAGCTGGGAAAGGCAACTTCTTATTGGTAGGAGTCTAAACTGGCTCAGCAGCTATGGAAATTGGTATAGAGGTTTCTCCCAGAGCTGAATATCTAATGTCACACCAACTTTACCTAATACCTTTAATTTTAGATCTTACATATGCATAATCTCAGAATTCCAGGGCTTTTTAAATATCTGGACCTAAACTCAGATTCTTAGCCCCGTGTTTGGAATGATGCCCAACCTGTCTTGTAACAGGAAAAAGCAAATAATTTTTAAATAAAAACAGCAGAACAAAAAGAAGCCAAAATTAATTCCATATAACAGGGAAAATGACCTCTCTAATAATTTAAAATTTATTCTGTAAATACAACTTATAAAAATAATTTATAAGATTGTGTCCCAGCCTTTGAAACCTCAAGTTTAAGGAATATTGATCCCCTATGCCTTAGCTATGAGCTCTCTCATAAACACAAAACATTCAGAGGGGCCTTGATGGGCAATCAGCCTGTGCCTACTACAGAGAGAGGAGCTGGAGGAAAAGGTAATGTGGAGAAAGCAGAGGCAGTAAGGTTCCCAACATCAGAGCATCACTGCTCAGACATAGCAAAGGGTTTCATCTTAAGTTCTAGAATGTTCCACCTTCAAAACTAGAAGTCATTTGTTCCATGATACCCACTATAAAAATGGATCAAGGAAACAGAATTTCTCAGTGAAAGTGTATGAAATGCGTTTTGAAATGCTTTCTCAATTGTTCATTATATTATAAAGTGGGTGCCTTTCTATAATTACATATGTTTATCTCACTCTGAGGGGCTGTGTAACAATGTAGTAAAACCACTATAATTTAGTTAAATTTGTTTTTAAGCATTTACTTTCATAAGTGGTGTGACAGTCAACATGTTGTCTTAAGTAATCATGTGATCCCACCTTACTGGGTAGAAACTGAGTTGGAAAGGGTAATGTCCTTTGTCTGAAGCAGTGTGAACTCAGTCACAGGTCAGTGGGTCTTGGTAACCCTGTACTGTTCTGAGTTTAATTGAAACTTCAGAAACAACTCATGCTCAGATTACTCAGGTAATTGCTCATTCTCTTTTCATCATTTAACCAATTAGCAGATACATGATCGTAGATGGAGGAATGACATACTGAGTAAAACCTCACAGAATAGCTGGATCCTCTATGTGGGTATGGTGGGCTTTTTTATCATTCCATACCTCTTAAAAACTGTTACTCAAAGTGATATATAATTTTAAAACATTGTCATGCATCACAAACAATTTACTGAAAAGTCAAATATCAAAAGTCTAAATAATAAAGTGATCAAATTATTAAACAATAAAAGGAAAAGCAAAATACTGCTAGATACCTGGTTTCCTGGACAAAAGGTATAATAAATACCAACTCCATAAGCAAATAAGAATAGGTAAACTATCACACACTCCAGTAGGAAGGAACACAGAGGTATCTGTTAGAAATGTGTACTGTCGATGTTCGGTCATATTAAATGTGTGAGATGCAACCTTTAAACTGGTAATTTTGTTCCTAGGAACATATCACTGAGACATTTTCACAGTGGGTTATTTGCCACAGATAAGATGTGGCCAATCTTCTCATCACTAGCAGAGAATGCAGGTGAATGCTGAGAGATGAACAGCATGAGAAAAAGCTACTGAAGTGTGTCCTGTGGAACATCAGGCTGTGGATTCTACCTAATCCGTTCATGATGACCTAAGAACAGGAAGTGACCTTGTTTACATAAAGCTGTTAAAGAATTTTGACAAAGCTAACATCTTTTTTTGATTTTCATGAGTTTTTGAAAATCATAGAAACAAGCAGTTTCTCCTAGATAACTCAGTGAACACACTGACAGAAAATTGTACATGATAACTAAAGCACAGTTGACAAGCAGAAGAAAGAGGTAAGATGGGTATGTGCAAATAAGCTGTTTAACGTTATATAGAACTATAAGTTGAGATTTGCATATACACTAGCTGGCATGGATGAATAGAATTTAGATTGAAATATATAGCGTAGAGGAACAATCTGTAAATGAAATAAGCATTCTTTCATTTCAAATTCTAAATTAAGTAAATCATAGAAAGTGACCTTGGAGTAGCTGAGGAATAGCTGAGTCAGATCTCCATCCACTCTAATCCACATTTGAAAGAAAACACAGCATGTGGAGGCAGAGGCAGGAAGACCGCTGGCTCACGAGCAATATGCCTTGTGGATCCAATGACCTTCAAGTATGAGATTCTATAACGAGGTAGATGGCATATAAGGAATGATACCCATGGTTGACCTGTGGCATACACACACATGCACACATACATGCACACTCATATGCACATACACACACATATGTGCACTCACATACACATACACACAAAAAACACATACATGCACACACACATACATTCACACACATACACACATGCACAAACATGTAGCTACCCTCAAATATATACAGGCAAAACCCATGGAAAATATTCTCTGAAGTCATTATAAAACCAAATATTATAACATTTAAAAATCAAAATGGACTTATTTTCTCTGCTATTTTTTTCCTTTGCCAATTACAGCTGATATTATATTTCTACTATTGGAACACAGTAATGACAACAAAGTGACTGAATTTATTCTCCTGGGATTCGCTGGTCAACATGAGTCTTGGCACATCCTCTTTGTGATATTCCTAGTAATTTACATAGCCACCTTAGTGGGCAACATTGGCATGATGCTGCTCATCAAATCCCATTCATCACTGCACACTCCCATGCTCTTTTTTCTTACAGCATTTGACTTTTGTGGACCTTTGTTATTCCTCTGCCATCACTCCCAGGTCATTGCAGAATTTTATAAGCACAAAACAACCCTTCTCCTTCCCAGGATATGCAATGCAATTATATGTGTATGGTGTCTTTGTAACTAGTGACTGTTTCATCCTGGCTGCTATGGCTGTAGATCCTTATGTGGCCATCTGTAACCCACTGCGCTATCCTATTATCATGTCCCAAAGACTCTGCATTTTGCTGCTGTTTGGTTCATACACTATGGGCTTCCTGAATGCCACTATAAATACAAGTTTTACTTTCTTATCAAGCTTTTGCAAATCCAATGCCATTAATCATTTTTTTCTGTGATGTACCACCAATACTCACACTATCTTGCTCAAGTATTGACTTCAATATTGTGCTGTTGACAGTTTTGTGGGTTTTAACTTAGCATTCTCTGTGTCTGTTGTCATTTTTCCTACACATATATTTTGGCTCCCATTCTAAGAATATTTTCTGCTGTAGGAAGGCTAAAGACTTTCTCCACATGTGCATCACACATGAATGCAATCACCATATTCTATGAAACAATCTGCTACATATATGTACTTCATGAGATCAAAAGATCTCAAGAGCAGAAGAAGGTATCTTTTGTGTTCTATTTTATTATTATTCCCATGTTAAACCTCCTCATATATAGCCTAAAAAAACAAGCCTTGAGACACATAGAAAACAAATGTTTGTAGTGGAACTGTTGTCTTCATTTCAATGAGGCTCATGAGGCAAGGCAATAGAGCTGTGTCCTTGGTCAGCTTCGGGAGATTTGACAAATGTTCATGTCACACAAAGACATTGCTTAATTATCAATGGCATCTGAAAGAGGAGAAAAAACATTAAATTGTTAAATAAATAGGCTTGCTTTCTCAGTGCTGAGAATTAAACCCAAGATCTCTCATATTATAATCAGGTAATTCACAGACCTGAATAAATAAAATTCTAATTTATGTATTTTTAAAAAAGAATCCATCTGGATAGCTTGTTTTTCTTCTGTACATTTTGAGCCTCTTTGAAAATATGTATATTAAAATCAATCTTACAATAATGAAAACAGTTAATGTGTCAGTACCTTCTACTATGAAGATTCTCCAGTGGGAAAATTATATTTAATCCTTTCTTCTTTATTCTCTGAGGATAATAGCTCTTTTTCCTCTGCTTGTCCATGTTATTGTTGTGCAGGAAACTCTAACGCAGAACTGTTTTAGGCAATACATGCAGCAGGATAGGGTAGAACAGGAAAAATATAGACAAAATCTCCATAGATATCGAGACACTAGAAACCAATATCCATTCTTCCTGCCCTATTTCTCACAATAAGTAGTAAATTATTGTGGTATTTGAGAAAATCTGTCACATAACAGTTTATTATTGGAAATGTGAATATACAGCTGGACCCTCTGATGGTTTGAATAAGGATACCCCCATAGGCTCATATAGTTAACTACTTAGTCAACAATTAGTGGAACTGTTTGGAAAGGGTTAGGAGGTATGGCCTTGCTGGGGGGAGGTGTTTTATTAGGAGTGGGCTTTGAAGTTTTCAAAACCCAGACCAGCTCTCCTGTCTCTTTCTCTCTCTATTTCACTTTCTATCCCCAACATGTGGATAAGTTGTGAGCTCTCAGATGCTTCTGTAGCACCATGTCTGTCTGCCTACCTTCATGTCACCATGTTCCTTCCTGATATCAAGACCCCAATTAAGTGCATTCTTTATAAGAATTGTCTTGGTCACAATGTCTCCTCGTGGCAATACAACACTAACTAGGACAAGACCCTTAGAAGTACACTACTTAGTAGAAAAAATACTCATTTACACATACTTAATTCATGACATCCTTAAATATTAACAAGTAAAAATAAAAGGAGAAACACAAAAATCAAGGCTCAAGCCTAGAAATCAATTTAATATTAAGACCAAGTATTTTATTAGAAGAGGAAAAATTACCCCTGTGTGCAAAACACCTGTTCACTTGTGAAAGAAAATAATTTTGCACCTGTTAATACACATGCTTTTGAAAACAAAATAACTTTATCACTTCTTCCCTTTTGTTTCAGTAACCAGCTGTAAGGCAGATGGCACTTAGAGGAAGGACTGCCAGGGTAGAATTTGTTGTTTTTGCAATATTTCCAAAAGGTCAAGGTTCACAGATGATGCAGGAACTATGGAGCCATCAGACAACCACAGCATTGCAGGGGAACCCAATCCATGGAATGAGGTACACTACAGGAAAGAAATTACAAAACTCTGGTCTTGCATGGCATGTGGGAAACCTTTCTATCCTCCCTTCTGTACAATAAACCTCAATTCTCATAAAGGATGAGTTTGCATCTTTGGCACTGCAGACTATCTCCTGAGAAGCACTATCATTCCTCCCACCATCCTAATACTTCTCTTTATAACTAATATTACTCAATATAATGTCCATAAGCACCTTGGCTCAAAGGAACTAGACTGTCCAAACTTCTGAAAGGTTCATAGAGTATTTGTATTGCAAGTGAGTGTCTCCAATATTCATAAAATATGAGATATAAATATAAAGATGTAAAAGAAATACAATTTTAATAGCAATAGTAATAACTAAATAACTTATGAATGATAAAATTGAAAAAATTTAATTATAGAATTATTTGATATGGGTTGTAGGATGGGTTATAAGATAAGTTAGTTATTTGACCTGAGAAGATTGTATTTATATTCATGTTTAGAAATGTTTAGTATATTTAGGAATATATATATAAATATATATATACATGTAACAACAACTAAAGAAAAAGAGAACAGAATCTATGAATTTGAGACAAGTAAGGGATGTACATGGAAGGATGGGAGAGAGAAGGGGGAAAGGAAAAATGATAAAAATGCTATTTTAATTTTAAAAAATCAAAAAGAATGTTAATCCATGTAGTAATGACATTTTTAAATACCCTCTGAACAAGCAATCCTTGAGCACACAAGTTAAAAGTTGTGGCTCATTTTTTGTTTTTTTGTTTTGTTTGGTTTGGTTTGGTTTCGTTATTTTTATTTTTTATTAGATATTTTCTTTATTTACATGTCCTATGTTTTCTCCTTTCCAAGTTTCCCCTCCAAAAACCAACCAACCAAACAAACAAACAAACAAAAACAACAAGAACAATCCCCTGTTGCCTCCCCCCTCCCCATGCTTGCCACCATACCCTCTCCTACTTATTGGTCCTGGCATTCCCCTACACTGAGGCACAGGATCTTCACAGGGCCAAGGGCCTCTCCTCCAATTGATGATTGAATTTGCAATCCTCTACTACACACATGCTGCCAGAACAATTCTGCAAAACACAATTAACACTTCTTGGAACCTGCAGGCCTCTCCTTAGGGCATTTAAAGGAGGAGATTTTATAAGTAACAATCACTTTTCCTTAATATCTATTAACATCAATAGACTCAGTTCTCCCAATAAAAAGACAGACTAGCAGACTGGATATGTAAACAGGACCCAGCATTTTGCTGAATACAGGAAATGCACCTAAGTGACAGAGAAAGAAAGAAAACTGTCAACAGGACAAAAAGGCAACCAACAGATTGGGAAAAGATCTTTACCAATCCTATATCTGATAGAGGGCTAATATCCAATATATACACAGAACTCAAGAAGTTAGATTTCAGAGAATCAAATAACCCTATTAGAAAATGGGGTACAGAGCTAAACAAAGAATTTCCAACTGAGGAATATTGAATTCCTGAGAAGCAACTAAAGAAATGTTCAGCATCCTTACTCATCAGGGAAATGCAAATCAAAACAACCCTGACACCTCACACTAGTCAGAAGGGCTAAAATCAAAAACTCAGGTGACAGCAGATACTGGTAAGGATGTGGAGAAAGAGGAACACTCCTCTATTGCTGGTGAGATTGCAAGTTGGTACAACCACTCTGGAAATCAGTCGGGTGGTGCCTCAGAAAAGTGGACATAGTACTACCAGAGGACCAAGAGCTACTACTCCTGGGCATATATCCAGAAGATGCTCCAACATGTAATAAGGACACATGCTCCACTGTGTTCATAGCAGCCTTATTTACAATAGTCAGGAGCTGGAAAGAACTCAGACGTCCTTCAACGACTATTACTCAGCTTTTTAAAATGATGAATTCTTGAAATTCTTAGGCAAATGAATAGAACTAGAAAATATTATCCTGAATGAGGTAACCCAATCACAAAAGAACACACATGGTATGCCCTCACTGATAAGTGGATATTAGCCCTAAAGCTCGGAATACAATTCCAAGATACAATTCACAGACCACATGAAGCTCAAGAAGAAGTAAAACCAAAGTGTGGGTGTTTTGGTCCTTCTTAGAAGGAGAACAAAATAATTACAGGAGCAAATGTGGAGATAAATGTAGAGCAGAGACTGAAGGAAAAGTCATCCAGAGACTGTCCCAGCTGGGGATTCATCCCATATACAGTTACCAAACCCAGACACTATTATGGATGTCAAGAAGTGCACGCTGAAAGGAGCTTGATATACTGTCTCCTGAGAAGCCCTGCCAGATCCTTATAAATACAGAAGTGGATGCTCGAAGCCAACCATTGGACTGAGCACGGGGTTCCCAACAAAGCAGTTAGAGAAAGGACTGAGGAGCTAAAGGTATTTGCAACCCCATAGAAAGTACAAAAATATCAACCAACCAGACTCCCCAGAGCTCCCAAGGACTAAGCAAAGGAGTACATGTGGCTCCAACTGCATAAGTGGGCATCAATGGAAGGAGAGAATCTTGGACTTATAAAGGCTGGATAGAAGCCCTAGTGTAGGGGAATTGAGGGTGGGGAGGTAGGAGTGGGTGGGTGGGTGGAGGAATATCCTCATAGCAGCAGGGGGAGGGAGGAAAGGATAGGGGATTTCTGGGAGGGAGGGAAACCAGGAAAGGGGGTAACATTTGATATGTAAATAAATATCCAATAAAAACAAACCTAGGTAACAAACTGCCTCAGAATCGGTACAAAACCATTTACACACATTAATTTATAAAAGTGAGTAAAGACAGGAGCATTATAAATCGCATATTGAAACACCATCCCTGATGGTGAGAGCCTCAAGAGGGATAGGAACTCCAAAGAAAGACCAAGAGAGTCATATAAACTAGACCTTTGGAGATTCTTAGAGCCTGAGTCACCAACCAAAGAGTATACATGGGTTGGGCCTTAACATACCCACCCCCACCATATGTAGCCGATGTGTATCTCAATCTTCATGTGAGTCCCCCAGCAACTAGTGTGACGTGTCCCTAAAGCTGTTGCCTGCTCTTGGAATCCATTCCCTGCCTAGGATGCTTGTCCCCCAGTGGGAGAGGATTGCCTAGCCTTTCAGAGGCTTGATGTACCAAGATGGGGCACATACCCAGGTGGAGGCTCTACCCTCTCAGAGGAAGAGGGGAAGGGGAATGAGGGGAAAGACCATGTGAGAGGAGACTGGGAGATGGGAGACACCCACCAGGATATAAAGTGAACAAATTAATTAATTAATAAGAAACAACAAAAAAAAGTGTTCTCAAGGTATATCTACCATTAATGTTAGGATAGTGAATACCCTAATATTCAACAATGGGCAGATACATGTATAGATGGCATAAATGTCATATGTATAGAATTTACAAATACAGTAAAGAGAGGAATATTACTTTTTTAAAAGAATATAATTCTACTTGTGACAATACTGACAGACCTGGAGAACATTATGTTAAGTCCAAATTACAAACATAAACTACACTTTTCTATATACAGTTAAAAGGGGTATAGCTCAAGGAAGCTAGAGAATAATAGTTGCCAGGGCTGGACAAAGAGGAAATTTAAAAAGTAGAGGTCAAATAAAAAGTTTCAGTCTTGCAAGATTAGTAAATTTTGAAGTCTCACTGTACTATACATGACTATAGATAAAAAGATTATACTGCATACTTAATTTTCTATAAGAGTAAATCTTGCTGCTAGGCAGTGGTGGCACATACCTATAATCCCAGCAATTGGGAGACAGAAGCAGGTGGATTTCTGAGTTTGAGGCCAGCATGGTCTACAAAGTGAGTTCCAGGACAAACAGGGCTACATAGAGAAACCCTGTCTCATAAAAACAAAAAACAAAAAACAAAAAAATAAAAAAGAATAAATCTTATGTTAGCTTTTAGATACTGTTGTTATAAAGTAATAATAACAGTAAGAAGTGGCAGGAATAAAGTGATAAATTTACATACTTTTAGGTTTGCTAGTGACTGATTTCATGAGTGTTAACTTATAGTTATTGAGATTTATACATTGAGCATTTCAGACTTAATACACATATGAACTAAACTTCAACATGGTTGTTACAATACATAAAAACTAATAATAAAATGTACATTACTTAAACATGCAGAGAGAAAAAATAATACAATATAACTGAAATCCCAGGATTGATCCAAATACATGATAGTTTACTACATGATCATAGTGGTGTCATCATGGGCCACAGCTAAACCTTGCACAAAGAAACAGCATTAAAATAATGACAATACTTGCTCCTGTCTACAAGCACAACAAAGTATCATTAATAGTGTTAGTGACTGGTGTTTACCCATGGGATGGGTCTCAAGTTGGGCCAGTTATTGGTTGGCCATTCCTTTGACCTCTGCTTCCTCCCCTGCAAGTTTTCTACTGAGAACTTCTACTCAGCAGCTGACTCAGACAGATAGACACCTACAGCCAAACAGTGGATGGAGTTTGGGAATTCTTACTGAAGAAGGAAGGATTGTGGGTCCTGAAATGGATAGAAACTCCACAGGAAGATCAACAGAGTCAACTATCCTGAACCTTTGCAGCTCTCAGAGTCTGAACTAAAACCAAAGAACATGCATGGACTAGACCTAGGCCTCCTCACTCATATGTAGCAGATGTGCAGTTTGGGCTTCATGTGGGTCTTGAGTTGGAATGGGGGCTTTCCCCAAAGCTGTTGCCTATGTGTGAGATATGTTCTTCTAGCAGGGCTGCCTTGTCTAGCCTCAGTGGAAGAGGAGCCTAGCCTCGCAGAGACTTGAAGTTACAGGGTAGAGGGATGCCCAGGGAGGCCCCAACCTGCCCAGAGGAGAAGGGGAAGAAAGGATTGTGAGAGTGGGTGACCAGGAGTGGTGGCAGTGAGTGGTATGTAAAGTGAATAAGCAAAAAAATATTAATTTAATTAAATATAATAATGACAATATATTTGGGAAGTGGTAAACTGGAATTTTAGTACATGGATACAGTAGAAATATAAATTTAAATTATCCAATTATTAATATACATTTTAAACTATAATGGCAATGAAATAAAACAGATCAGTAGATAAGATCAATGCCCTCATTAAAGCAGTGGGTCTCAATGTTGAACCTTTCTGGCCTGGCTTATTTGCAAAGGCCCTGGCCCATGTCAACATTGGGAGCCTCATTTGCAATTAGGGCTGGTGGGCCTACCCCAGCAGCCTGCTGGTAGTCCTGCTCCAACCACAGATGCTGCCCCAGCTGAGAAGAAAGTAGAAGCAAAGAAGGAAGAGTCTGAGAAGTCAGAAGATGACATGGGCTTTGGTCTTTTTGACTAAACTGCATTTGTTAACATGTCCAATTAAGAGCTGAACCTGATTTTTTTTAAAAGGCACCCATAAAGAAAAGTGATGTCTAATTGAGGTGCTGACAAAGTGATGAATCAGATAAAGATTTGACAGAACAACAAAGGAAAGGGCTACTGTTTAAGAGCAGTTTAGGGAGAGAGAGGGGAGTTAGAAGTCAGTTCAGTTGAGTTGAGTTGAGTCACAGTAAATTCAGTCAGTGCAGTGACTGCAGTGCAGTGAGTTGAGTTAGTTGATGCCAGAGAATAAGAAGGATCCAGAAGATTAGAACACACTGGCAAAGTTAGTTTAAGGCCATGCAGAACAATTCAATATGAAGCTGAAAGAAACCATGTTGAATCAGTCAGCTTGAAGAGGATTTTGAGCCAGAAGAGCTGTGTTGAACCAGTCTGCCTGAGTTCAGAAAGAACTAGCAAGAGTGAGCTTATTCAGCATTAAGTGTCAGAAACTGAAACATTCTAGACCTAGGTTAGCAAACAGGGACTGGCTGATAAAGCCTTCAGGTCTGGGCTTACCGAAGATTTGATTGTACAGAGGTTAGAAGCTTCTAAGCCTAGAAATAGAACAGAGAAAAAAATGCTCTAGGCTCAGCCAAAGCCTGTATATTTGCACAGATTGGGTATTGCTCTCATCTCATCCCATTAACAGAGATGAATAAAAGTGACTTTTATACTGCAAAACTTCATGGCAGCAGCAAATTTATTATCATTTGAAGGATGTATAGTGCAATTTGAAACACATGGTTGTTACTCCATGGCAGTTATGACAGTGGATCATTATGTGTGATCCATAAGAATCACCAACACTCCACACTCATGACTCCACAAACAAGCATCCATTTAGTAACTAGTTCATATCTTGTGTGATTAATAAATCCTTCTGTTTAGGGCTTCAAACATTCCCAGTCTTTCTCTAAATCCAACATCTTCAATCACTTTTTCTGCAGTTCTCTCCCAAAGCTCACCCAGGCTTGCTCTAATGCTCATATCAACATCATCTACTCAATGTTTTTGTAGAATTTAAAACTGATTACACTGATGTCTTCTCCTGCATATGCATCATGGCTACCATCCAAAATATGTTCTCTGCTGTCAGAAAGAAGAAAACTTTCTCCATGTGTGCTTCCTGACTGACAGGAGTCAGCATTTTTCATTTGCTTATGTATATGTAAAGCTTCTGAAACAAATAGGAAAATGGTCTCCATGTATTATTGCATTTTTGCTGCCATGTGGAATGCTCTCATCAATGGCTTGAGAAAAATGAAAGTAAATCAAGAACTAAAGATGTCAGAGTAAGCCTGGCATGTTGATGCATGCCTTTAATCCTAGCAAAGGCTGACAGATCTTGTAAATTCAAGATCAGCCTGATCTTCAGAGCAGACAGGATTCTTAACACAGACAAAACCTATCTCAAAAAACAAACAATCAAACAAAAGAGATGAAAGTGTAAAAGTTCTTGATTGCACTCATAAGTTTGAATTCAATACATCAAAGTATCCAGTACATTTGTTCTACTACAATTTAATGTTTCTAAAATAAGGACTGTGTTTGTGCCAGTAACCAATTAATTTTACTTCATTCAAGTGGTAATGTCTTAAAATATGGAAAACGTAGGAGGATCAAGTCCTGCAACAGAAAAAACAATGCTCGCTAGGAAAAAAACACTCTACTCTGTGCCTCTGACTTCACCACATCAAACATAGAAGGGACACACCCTATGTACAGTGGGAGGAGACACAATTGAGGAGACACATAATTATACAACAAATACTCTGTAATCCTCACTACTTAATGATCAGTTTCCTCCTTTGCTAACTCCTCAACTATGATATAATTCATCTGATTCATCATATCAACAGGAGACATGATTATTCTCACAAACACAAGCATACATATAAAGGCAAAGAAAACATCTTACACATCATCTAGATATTCTGAGTATAGTATCATTGCTCAATAAGTAGTTGCTAAATACAGAAATTGAAAAATGAAAATAAAACAAAAAAGTCTGAAATCTAGATGAGCCATCTCATAAGAGTGAGAATAAAAAATCTCCAGTCCAGCACAGTCATTTCTGGTGCAGAGAAGTGAGTGGAACTGAAGAAGGAAATGACAAGAACTCTGTGGTCATAGAAACAGAAACTGACCAAAGAATATTTTTTTTGGTATTTTCTTTATTTATATGTCATATGATATCTCCTTTCCCAGTTCCCCTCCAAAAAAATAAAACAAAACTAAAAAACAAAAGCAAAAAACCCTGTTCCAAAGAACCTTGAAAGGCTGCATCATGTACCATGCACAATAAAGCCTATAGCACACATATCAAGTGTTAGAAAAAAACCTAAAGCTGAATCATGCATCCATTAGTGGAGAGCATTAGTATATGTCTTTCAAAGCAGCCACTACATGGGATCAAACATAGAAGCATTGTGCTACAGGAATTCCTATATGTAAGGAAATATGAGGGAAGATGCAAGTCTGACCCACCCCATTCCTCAATTCCAAAGGAAAGAAAGGGGAAGAAGGGAAGAAGACAGTCAGAGACAAAGACAGAATCTCAAAAAATAAATAAATAAACAAAAAAGATGGAAGAATAAAAGTTCTTTTATGTAAGAATAAGAATAAAGTTAACAAGAAAGAGATAGGGGAGGGGGGTGCCTGGATGAAAACATTTTATCTGATAATAAAGTAGGAGGAAGACTTGGTAAAGATATCAAGAAACCCTAGAGCCAAAACGGACTAACAAAGGCATCCTGTGTCTCTCAGGAATGTGACTCTGCCTCAGAACTCCTTTCCCGTACAATCTTGGCAGGAAGCAGGTACACTTTTGTAATGTCTCTATAAATTCATTCACATGGCAGCCACACACAAGAATGAATCAAGCCATTTGATTTGATTATTATGAAGCAGTAATATATATGTAATATTCCACAAGACCTACACACAAAACAAGATATGAATGGAGATGAGAAATATCTGGATAGAAAGGAGTCAGAAGTGGTAAAAAGATAAGAAAGAGTAATGGGGTCAAATATAACCACAATACATTGCATAAATTTATGTAACTCACAAATAAATAATTTTTAAAATTGTTACACATGTTTAAAGCACTTTAGAAAGCACCAGTCCAGGGGTGGCACCAGCCACAATGGACTGGGCCATCCGCCGTAAATCACTGATTAAGTGATGATGGAAGTCATCCTTGACCACTCTTCACTGCTGTTTGAGACAGAATCCCCTGCTAAATTTTGAGCTAATTAGTTTGTGTAAGCTGTTGGCCAGTCAGCTTTAGAATCCTCCTATCTCTGAAGCCCATTGTTAGGATTATAAACATGTCCTTCCTTTTTGCAGGCTTTACTTCGTTTCCATCAACAAAATATAGACTAACCTGCTTGCATGGCAGGCACTTTGTAAACTGAGCCTTCTCCCTAAACCATAGATTCGTTAGCCTTCAAACCATGGTGAATTCAGCATATTAGTTTTCAATGAAAAGCAGTTAACCGGCTGGTCAGTGGTGGAGCACGTCTTTAATCCCAGCACTTGGGAGGCAGAGGCAGGTGTATTCTGAGTTTGAGACCATCCTGGTCTACAGAGTGAGTTCCAGGACACCCAGGGCTACACAGAGAAACATTTAAAATGCAAATAAAGGAAATGATCATTAAAAAAAACAATCAAAGAAAAGCAGTTGTCAGTCAAACATTGGTTCATCTGGTCTTATTCATTTTATTTTAACTTAATATTTCTTTTAGCTGTTGTTATTAATATTAATTCATAATGTGATTGTTGCCAAATTTTGACATGAAATATTTCACATTTATGTTTTGTATGTTACATGTTTCTAATTAATTACACTTTGGAAGTATTGGACACAAAATTATTTAAAATATAGGTTGGTAAATATATCCAAAATCTACTATGCAAATGAAACATATACAGTAATTTTTAAAATCAACTTAAAAAGAGAAAGAAAAGAAAATGACTTAACGCCAGATTTTTTATAATTTTATTAAATCTTTTTTTTTTAATACTCCAGATTGTATCCCCTCGCAGTCCACCCTCTGACTGTTCCATATCCCATACCTCCCCCCTCCTGTCTCCACAGGATTTCCCCACCCCACCCTCAGTCCCCACCCCACCAAGCCTTTGCACTCCCTGGGTCCTCCAGTCTCTTGAAGGTTAAGTGCATCTTCTCTGACTGAACCCAGAACCGGCAGTCCTCTGCTGTATATGTGCTGAAGGCCTCATATGGTTCCCTCCTTTCAGATGACTCCAGCTTGTGTCAAAATGGCACAAAACTAGCCAACATTCCCATGCACTGTTCTGCATGGCCTGACATTGTACCATTGTCCCAGCTCTGCAAGCATGACCTACCTACAGTTTATTTATATTTTGACCATGGACTTTGATAAGCATTCCACCAGAACCTGAGCATTCTGAACCTGTATTGAGAGAAGTAGCCCAGGTGAATTCAGAATTGTTTTCAAGGTCTTTATTTCCTTGACTAGAAGAGTATCTCACCTACAAATCTAAATATTCTGTAGTATGGCTCAGAAGCATCTAACGAATCTGGTACAGCACCTTCACTTTATCTCATTTTCTCTGTACTCGTCTTTCTGCTGGACAATCTCATCTCTATTCTTGGATGATCCTCTTACCAAGACAGTATAGATGTTCAGTTTCCCAAATCCTAAACCTCCTATGGAAGCACAAAATATCAAGTACCCAAAGCTATCCTAAGAAGAAGGAGCAAGGCTGAGGTGTCGCAGTATCAGGCTGATGTGGTTTGAATTAGTGTGTTTAGATTTTGGTCCCAAGCTGGTGGCACTCTTCGGAAATGATTAGAACAGTTAGATGAAGCCTTGCTGGAGGACACACTTCTACTTTTTATAGCCTGACCCTAATTCCTGATCTTATCTCCTTCCCTACATGCTTCCTGACTCCCAAGTTAGCCCCGTGTTCCTGCTGTCATACCTCCCTGCCAAAACAAACTCTATCTCCTCTGGAACAGTCAACCAAAGTAAACTTCCTTTCCTTAACCATCTTTGTCAAAGTATTTTATCACAGCAACAGGTAGTTACTAATACACATTCTTTCTGATTCATTAAAGTTTCAGTGTTAGTAGATTTCTAAACCAAAAATTCAAAGTCTCTAGTTCACAAATTTTTACCTAAAGATTCTGATATTTTTTTCTACCTCTAAGATTCTGATATTTTAATGTGCAACTATAATAAAGGGAATAATTTTTAAGCTATACAGTTCTTTTAGAAAAATGGAAAAATAATAAATCAAAAGTAAGTTTTTTCTTTAGGTGAACAGCTGAGAGATCATCACTGTGACAATATAAAACACTGCAGTATTTTCACAGTATAAGTCAGTAGTATCTTAAATGTCACACCAGGGAGTATATGTCTATACATTTATACGAAGCTTGGGTTTTTAAAGAGAGCCATTTTATTGCAGATTATAGTGACAAGGATAGTGAAGTAGACACAAACACAGATTCTTGGACATAAGAATATTTACAGACTTACTCATAACAAGGAGGAATGCCTGTTATCTAACAAGGCGATGTTTTTAAAAGTAGAAGTCCCTAATGAAATACATGAAATAAGCTTTCTCCTCTAGAAAGCTTACCTTTTTTTCCAGCATAAAGTAACCAATGAGCATTGTTTTTCCCAGTTGTATGTATCCCAGTCCCTGGAACCTGAGATCTCAAGAGAGGGAATATTGATCCCTTAGTCCTCATTATAAACCACTGATGGGAAATAACAAAGTAGAGAGACATTGGTGGGTAATTACCAGCTGTCAAAACTAAATCACAAAGCAACTTCACTGCAACTAAAACACAATACAGGATGTTTGCAACATCAGATGTGTACCTCTGTACTGCTTGTGGGTGACAGGGGACAAAGAGTCAGAAACCAAGTTTCAGCGTGTTTCACCCAAGATCAGGAATCATTTCTCTATCTCTGGACATACAACAGAAATTGAAGAAATAGACTAAGATGAGATTGTGTGGGAAAACATGTGAATGAATGGACATCCATGAAGGAAAACAAGAAGTTCTCCACACCTTATTGTATGTGTTACAATGACTAACATTTTTATTTATTACTTTGTTTCTCTTACAATTTCACGACTTCAACTGAACTAAGATAAATTTTAGTTTATTTTATTTTTGTTAGTTTTCAATTTATTTTTACTTTCACGTATAATGAAACAGGATCATATCCACCCCATTTTTTCTTCCAACTCCTCCTAGAGCTGCCTCAACACATCCCAATCTATTATTGTAGTTGTTGCTGTTATTGTTGTTGCTGCTGTTGCTGCTGTTGTTAAATAACCTAATGACTTCAATTCTATTATTTTCTGGCACATTCTATTTTTTCTTTTACTTAAAAAAAAGAAGTTGCTGGGTGGTGGTGGCGCACGCCTTTAATCCCAGCACTTGGGAGGCAGAG